>NC_050572.1:16030033-16170033 GCF_013265735.2 Oncorhynchus mykiss
CTTTTGTGGGGAAAACACATTTTGATTGGCTGGGCCTGGCTCCCCAGTGGGTGGGCCTATGCCCTCACAGGCCCACCCATGTCTGCACTCCTGCCCAGTCATGTGAAATCAATAAATTAGGGCCTCATTTATTTATTTCAATTGAGTGATCTCCTTATATGAACTGTAACTCAGTAAAATCATAGAAATTGTTGCGTTTATATTTTTGTTCAGTATATAGCAAAGTGTCAATGGCATGTGGGAAAAATCTATTACCGATGCATTTTTAAAAAGGGAGGTCCAATCTGTAAGAAGGATGCTTTGTGAGAGGACGCTTCGCGTTAAATTCAACAAGGTGGGATGAAAGCAAAGTGATTTCACTCGTAATTTTCCCTCCCTCCAAGGACAATAACCTGAAACCAGCTGCTGTGATGACACTAGAGGTCGACCGATTATGATTTTTCAACGCCGATACCGATATAATTATTGGAGGACCAAAAAAAGCCAATGCCGATTAAATTGGCCAATTTTCTATTTGTAAGAATGACAATTACAACAATACTGAATGAACACTTATTTTAAACATAATACATCAATAAAATCAATTTAGCCTAAAAAAATAATGAAGCACGTTCAATTTGGTTTAACTAATGCAAAAACAAAGTGTTGGAGAAGAAAGTAAAAGTGCAATATGTGCCATGTAAAAAAGCTAACGTTTGAGTTCCATGCTCAGAACATGAGAACGTATGAAAGCTGGTGATTCCTTTTAACATAAGTCTTCAATATTCCCAGGTAAGAAGTTTTAGATTGAAGTTATTATAGGACTATTTCTCTCTATACCATTTGTATTTCATATACCTTTGACTATTGGATGTTCTTATAGGCACTTTAGTATTGCCAGTGTAACAGTATAGCTTCCGTCCCTCTCCTCGCCCCTACCTGGGCTCGAACCAGGAACACATCGACAACAGCCACCCTCGATGCAGCGTTACCCATGCAGAGCAAGGGGAACAACCACTCCAAGTCTCAGAGCGAGTGACGTTTGAAATGCTATTAGCGCGCACCCCGCTAACTAGATAGCCATTTCACATCGGTTACACCAGCCTAATCTCGGGAGTTGATAGGCTTGAAGTCATTAACAGCTCAATGCTTGAAGCATTGCAAAGAGCTGCTGGCAAACCGCACAAAAGTGCTGTTTGAATGAATGCTTACGAGCCTGCTGGTGCCTACCACCGCTCAGTCAGACTGCTCTATCAAATCATAGACTTAATTATAACACACAGAAATATGTGCCTTTATTAATATGGTCGAATCCGGAAACTATCACCTCGAAAACAAAACGTTTATTCTTTCAGTGAAATACGGAACCGTTCCGTATTTTATCTAACGGGTGGCATCCATAAGTCGAAATATTCCTGTCACATTGCACAACCTTCAATGTTATGTCATAATTACATAAAATTCTGGCAAATTAGTTCGCAACGAGCCAGGCGGCCCAAACGGTTGCATATACCCCGACTCTGCGTGCAATGAACGCAAGAGAATTGACAATTTCACCTGGTTAATATTGCCTGCTAACCTGGACCTTTCTTTTAGCTAAATATGCAGGTTTAAAAATATATACTTCTGTGTATTGATTTTAAGAAAGGCATTGATGTTTAGGTACACGGAGCAACGACAGTCCTGTTTTGAGAATGCGCACCGCATCGATTATATGCAACGCAGGACATGCTAGATAAACTAGTAATATCATCAACCATGAGTAGTTAACTAGTGATTATGATTGATTGATTGTTTTTTATAAGATAAGTTTAATGCTAGCTAGCAACTTACCGTGGCTTCTTACTGCATTCGCGTAACAGGCAGACTCCTCGTGGAGTGCAATGAGAGGCAGGTGGTTAGAGCGTTGGACTAGTCAACTGTAAGGTTGCAAGATTGAATCCCAGACCTGACAAGGTAAAAATCTGTCGTTCTGCCCCTGAACAAGGCAGTTAACCCACCGTTCCAAGGCCGTCATTGAAAATAAGAATGTGCTCTTAACTGACTTGCCTAGTTAAATAAAAAAGGTGTAAAAAAAAAATTGTTTTGTTTTTAAGTGTCTAAAAATACAGATTTCCGATTGTTATGAAAACTTGAAATCGGTCGGCCTCTAGATGACACAGTTCATAACTTTTACATGTCCATTTAAAAGTGAGTAGGCCTACTGCTTCCCTCACCAAAACTTCCCAGCTGACGGAAGAAAAGCACAATTAATGCGTGTGGGGTCCAACCAAGTAAGTGGAATGTGCAGCTGACATGTAGGCCTACACAAACATAACCCTAACTGGAAGTTCGAGTTCACTGGTCTGAAGTGAACTCCAGTCAAATATTCCGCTAGTTTGGCCTAACACGTCCTCTTTGTTTTTTTCTGCTGGCGGGCTTCTGGCCTTCACTTTCCAATAGCCAATCTAAAAGTCCCCACAGGCTATTGATAAAATGACTTTATAATAAACTCCAAAATGGTGCATTGTTTCTGTCAACTGAAAAAATTTACAGACATGTTTTGACTTATGAAAACATACTGTGGCATTTCATGTCAAGGTGTTTTGTGTTCCTGGAAATCTGGACACTGATATGACATAGAACAGGGATGGGAAACTAACTTTCTAGGCCAGCGGATCAATTCCCCACCCCTGAATGAAAAGACTGAGCTACGAGTTGAGGACCAATGTAATCAGATTCCCTCCCTCTTGCAAAGATTGCATTATCATCCCCTTCGTTTGAGGAAGATTGATTAAATATTTTATTAATCAAATGTGTGGTCAAAAATAGTGATGTTAAAATTAGGTCTGACACACCTTAGTTGACTGGTTGATTGTTGGCAGGGCCTAAAATTACATGACAGGTAGATAAATAATAATAATAATCTACCAGCCATTATGTTTTTTTTCCCCCGCTAAAATTACACCAACAAAACAGATGAGCATGCTTTGTATTGTTTCTAAAACAATAAATGTATTACTAGCTAATTTGTCCTGGGACATAAACACTGGGTTGTTATTTTACCTGAAATGCACAAGGTCCTCTACTCTGACAATTAATCCACAGATAAAATGGTCAACAGAGTAGGTTTCTAGTAATCTCTCCTCCTTCCTTCAGGCTTCTTCTGCTTTGGACTTTATATGGTGGTTGGCAACCAATTTTAAGGTGCCTTAACATAAACCAACTGAACTGGAGTGTGAACCTCAGTTCATCTTTCAATCACCCACGTGGGTATATGCGACTCAAAACCAATGAGGAGAAGGAAGAGGCAGGACTTGCAGCACGTCAAGTGTCACAAATAGAACCAAGTTCTATTTTAGTGCCTGGCTACGTTGGTGCAATGATTGAATAACATGTGTACATTAACTATGCAACGCTCGCATACATGACGCAAACGGCCTGGTCAGCGTGTAAGAGCGTGTGTTGTTTAGTCTTCCTACTTAGGCCGATATTTCAATAAATATGCTACTGTATCAATCAAACCTGGAATAGAACCACGGTCTGTAGTGACGCCTCTAGCACAGATGCAGTGCCTTAGACCGCTGCACCACTCGGGAGCCCCATGTCATCACACAGCATATGAGTCATTCATGCTTTGAAATGCAATCGAGTATTTCCGTTTTAAAATTAATTAACAAAGGAAGCTTTGAATAATTATCCAAAACAAGATAAACAGCAGTTCACAAATGCATGCAACCTTTTTTAGTATTTGCTGTAATTAAGGCTTTATACAGTAATATATATTATTTACCTTCATTAGAACAGACTCTAGTATACATCATTTATTTTGTGTTTACACTGTTCCAAATGGTCCGAAAATATATCGTAATCTAACAGCACCTGTTTGGCACACATAATACTCACACAGCGCTCGCTCATATACCCTATTTTCTTGATCTCCAGTATTTCCCACAACTATGTCAAATGTCTTCCACAGATCTGACTTCCCCTTTCCCTCCTGAGAAACCAGTAAACATTTGCCTGTTTCAAATTTCAAGTTGTCCTCCCACTTCACCTAGAGTGGGTGAAATGGTGCTTTGGTGATGCCATTTCACTTCCCTGTGTTCTAAAATAAATTTGACCAATACAAATATCATTCTTCATGTTCTAAATCGTTCACTGGGGTCTTTCTAACATATGAACATTATATCCAAAATGTCAGACTTAGTAAAATAATAAAAAGCACTCGACAGAGTAGTGCCACTTTCACGCAGCAACTTTTGGGGATTTTACATATGATGATCGTCTGCAAAGTTGTTTCCTCATTTTACAAAAAAAAATATTAAAAGGGTAGACTCAGCGGTATGACGTAGATGCAGAAAGTAAACAGCAAAGTGGGTCAATTTCTGCAACAACTAAGAGCGTTGAAACACAAGGCTCAAATTCTGTTTTGGTGCCCTGGCTAGCACGCTGTGAACTTCATTAAGCGAACCTGTGCACATACTCTGTGACAGAGTGAAGTCTTGCATCTCACTCATCTCAATATCTGTGGTGCTGCTCATGGCAACATTGTTTTGTTGAGTCTACCTTTAACATGAGAGAATCTGAATTATGTAAGTAGTTTTTGGGGGTATTTTTTACAACTTTTACTTCACTACATTCCTAATGAAAATATACTGCATGTTTCCTTACACTCGTTTTGAATCCTTAGCAGAACAGGAAATGGTCTAATTCACACACTTATCAAGAGAACATCCCTGGTCATCGCTACTGCCTTTGATCTGGCAGAATAACTCAACACAAATGCTTTGTTTGTAAATTGTGTCTGATTGTTGGAGTGTTCCCCTGGCTATCTGTAAAAAAAAACAAGGGATGTGCTGTGGTTTGCTTAATATAAGGAATTTGAAATAATTTTACACTTACTTTTGATACTTAAGCACATTTCAAACCAAATACTTTAACTCTAGTATTTTACTGGGTGACTTTGTATTTGAGTAATTTTCTATTAAGGTATCTTTACTTTTACTTTACTTTTATGACAATTGCATACTTTTCCCACCACTGCGTAAAAGGCTTTGAGAATCTAAAGCTTGTGATACACTCAGTGATCCGTTGACATTTCACAGAGAGAAGCTCTCTCACAAAAACAAGCCTAAAAATAAGATTTTTGCATTAATATGAGAAGAATTTGGTAGAATATTAAGATGCTACATGTTATGTCTCAAAATCGATCTTACCTCCAAGAAGAGGACTAGTTCAACTAATTCTCGCACAGCATCCAGCCTAGCTGACAATGCTATTTTCCAGATTTGACCACTTACTCACCCTACAATGCTTAAAACTACAATAACTTTAACAGATGATAGAGACATGAGGTTTGAACCGTATTGTGTTTGGTCTGATTGTTATCGGGCCCGGTTCGCCCTTTTAAAGCATTGTATTATCCGGTTCGGTTACGATTGTCATGGGGTCCAACTTTTTGGACCCTGGAAGACCTCTAGTCCACTGTCCTCAAATGAGCTCAATGCCCCAGGCTAGGCTACGACTGGTTAGCTACGTTTCCACACCGCCTCACATTTATGCCCCTTTTGAGATGAACATGATATTGCCTTGTTTTTTAGAAATCTGGAAACTGACTACTATCACGGCCTAATGTTGATATTTTATTTATGTTGCCTTAGTAGATTGTAACCAAGTAATTATAATGTTAAAACCCGATATAGCCTCCAACGTTTAGGTAGTATTGAACCAGTCAACCATGTGGTCACTTGAAACGGTTCTGAAATTAGCTAGTTAGCAATGCTAACTAGCATTGCGCACTAGCTACACATTATGACCTAACCGGCTATGAAATGACAAAGACCAACGCCAAATGTCTTAAAAAATAGAAAACATATACATTATTGAATTGGGAGATACTATCAACTTATCACAACTGATATGATATTCCATAGTTTACGTTGCATATCAATGTAGGCAAAGAGACAACGCAAAACTAGCTAGGTAGTTAGCTATTTCGGATGCTTGCTAAATCTAGCTAACGTTAGCTACTTGTCGACTGCTTGCTAGTTTGAATAGCTACGCATGTAGCCAACGCAAACTTGACAAGAAGCCAGTAACGTTACTACATATAAACTAGTGCATTTCAATATTTCTACAAGACAGTGTGTTAAATAACTATGGCTATCGTTAGTCTTTACCGTTTTAAAAGATAGACACCGGTTACCTGGCTAGTAACACGTTAGTTCCCTGAACCGGCAAAATGTTTCTCACTTCGCTAGCTTGCTCGTTTCCTTGACACAGCGTGGAGGCCATGAGCGCTAAGACTAGGCCACACAAAATGTCTCCAATAAAACAATAACACAAGAGCGAAAAGACAATTGTCAAGAAACTACATGCTATCCTTCAATGTGGAACAGTCATACGAACACGGTCATTTTATTTACCTGTTTGCTTTTGGCGTAAGGTTTCGAAGCGCTATGACATCTTCTGCTTCTAATTTTCCCTCCACCCGTGGCCGCCATGGCTAGATTGAATATCGACTCGGCACCGGATAGCTGTTCCAACTGTCCTGTCATAGCATTAACCATAGAGTTCAGCGAGTCCTCTTGGAAGGAAGCTTCAAGTTAAAAGAGAACCATGGGAAATGCAGTTTAGGCATTCACACTTGTGAGCCTCTTCAGGGTTTATTTACGTAGTGCCCCTGAAACCTATAAATATCAGATATGAGTGACAAAGGAAATTAACAGACTTAAAAATGTGATGTACATTTCCCAATGAAAAATGAACAAATTAAAACAGTTGCACTAGACTCAGATCCTCAAAATGTGTACACATGCATTATTTTATCAGTGTCATTTATTCAATACACAATGCATGGGAGATTAATGGAAACATTTTATTTTTGAATCACTCCAGTCCAGTAGTAAGACTGATCAAAATGATCCTCTGCTACCTGACTCTCTGCTACCACCAGCTGGTACAAATTGGTCTTAAACAAAGGACCACAAAAGACTGTCATGTTTTAAATAATGACTGTGTCATGTTTTAATTATTTATTAGAAAGCTATAGTCATATACATTATCTTGCAACAGTGTGCGGTTCACATCATTCATATAAAAACACATGCACTCTTAATGCTTGTATAAAATCAAAGGTTAATCACATTACCTTTCACACACTCACCTGAACAAAATAGGTCACCATGACATTCTAAACATTTAAGGCCTGGAATTATTTCTACAAATCCTCATAGAAAAAATGTGAATTCTGACTGTCAATATACATGTATAACTTTAACTTATTGAGTAAAAATTGACTCAAATTCTGAATCAAACAGGGCATCTCAACATTTCAGGTTTTACCTTCAGATTATTACATTTTTCATTCTTAGTTAAATAAAATCCATCCTGTAATACTTAGTCATCATTTGAACAACACAAAAAGAGAGGGGGGGAATATTATTTTTTTTTTAATCGCATTCGGTACCCTTTGGTGTACAATAAATTATGTTAAAAGTGTAAACTCAAAAGTTGGTGCCTCCTCATCAAAAGGTAAATGCAACTTTTGTTGAACAGTTCTTGATCTTACACACACGGTAAAGTGGGAGTGGTCACCAAAGTCTAGTAAGTCGCTCTGCATAAGAATGTCTGCTAAATGTTTAAAAGGTAAATGTAGTAAAGCTCTCTGCTCAGCCTTTTCCATTCAGTTTATGCTTAAATTTACTTTCTCCTTGTTCAACCACCTATTCAACCAATGTAATATACCCACCTCTTGAACCTCCTCTCCCAAATTCTCCACCTTCCATCTCACCACAGAGTTGTTGGGTGCAGTAGGGATGTGGTCCCTTCATTGGCTCTCTTTGCTTTTAATCATCGTGTCCATTGACAGCTTTGGTTCTCCCAGAGCCTCTCCTTCATTTAGATGAGCTGGCTGAGTTTTTCCAAGAATCTCTCTCACCTACAAGAGCACAAACAGGGAATAGGCTCCTTGATGAACATCAGCAAATATGATTATGCTTTATATACACTGCTCAAAAAAATAAAGGGAACACTAAAATAACCCATCCTAGATCTGAATGAATGAAATATTTTTATTAAATACTGTTTTCCTTACATAGTTGAATGTGCTGACAACAAAATCACACATTATCAATGGAAATCAAATTTATCAACCCATGGAGGTCTGGATTTGGAGTCACACTCAAAATTAAAGTGGAAAACCACACTACAGGCTGATCCAACTTTGATGTAATGTCCTTAAAACAAGTCAAAATGAGGCTCAGCAGTGTGTGTGGCCTCCACATGCCTGTATGACCTCCCTACAATGCCTGGGCATGCTCCTGATGAGGTGGTGGATGGTCTCCTGAGGGATCTCCTCCCAGACCTGGACTAAAGCATCCGCCAACTCCTGGACAGTCTGTGGTGCAACGTGGCGTTGGTGGATGGAGCGAGACATGATGTCTCAGATGTGCTCAATTGGATTCAGGTCTGGGGAACGGGCGGGCCAGTCCATAGCATCAATGCCTTCCTCTTGCAGGAACTGCTGACACACTCCAGCCACATGAGGTCTAGCATTGTCTTGCATTAGGAGGAACCCAGGGCCAACCGCACCAAAATATGGTCTCACAAGGGGTCTGAGGCCCCCCAAAGAAATGCCACCCCACACCATGACTGACCCACTGCCAAACCAGTCATGCTGGAGGATGTTGCAGGCAGCAGAACGTTCTCCACGGCGTCTCCAGACTGTCACATGTGCTCAGTGTGAACCTGCTTACATCTGTGAAGAGCAGAGGGCGCCAGTGGTGAATTTGCCAATCTTGGTGTTCTCTGGCAAATGAAAAACATCCTGCACGGTGTTGGGCTGTAAGCACAACCTCCACCTGTGGACGTCGGGTCCTCATACCACCCTCATGAAGTCTGTTTCTGACCGTTTGAGCAGACACATGCACATTTGTGACCTGCTGGAGGTAATTCTGGCAGTGCTCCTCCTGCTCCTCCTTGCACAAAGGCGGAGGTAGCGGTCCTGCTGCTGGGTTGTTGCCCTCCTACGGCCTCCTCCACGTCTCCTGATGTACTGGCCTGTCTCCTGGTGGCGCCTCCATGCTCTGGACACTACGCTGACAGACACAGCAAACCTTCTTGCCACAGCTCGCATTGATGTGCCATCCTGGATGAGCTGCACTACCTGAGCCACTTGTGTGGGTTGTAGACTCCGTCTCATGCTACCACTAGAGTGAAAGCACCGCCAGCATTCAAAAGTGACCAAAACATCAGCCAGGAAGCATAGGAACTGAGAAGAGGTCTGTGGTCACTCCCTGCAGAACCACTCCTTTATTGGGGGTGTCTTGCTAATTGCCTATAATTTCCACCTGTTGTCTATTCCATTTGCACAACAGCATGTGAAATTTATTGTCAATCAGTGTTGCTTCCTAAGTGGACAGTTTGATTTCACAGAAGTGTGATTATCTTGGAGTTACATTGTGTTGTTTAAGTGTTCCCTTTATTTTTTTGAGCAGTGTATATAAAAATACATTCCACTTGACTCTGATGCTTACATGTGATGTCATCAGGGACGTAACCACACAAGTCTTTTAGGTTACCATCCTCACGCTCAGAGACGCTCTAAAGGAGCCACTGGAACACATACCGGCCTTGTGTTTTGGAGAACACATCCTGACCAAACTTGATGCACGCTAGGGCCTCCAGGAAGGCTATGGCCCTGTGGGTTAGATAGAGACCGTTGTTAACGGACACTCACCACCAAACATTCACCTTTAACAATAATTGCATTTTACAACAAGCATTATCTATAGCAAAATATATATATTTTTGTTAATGGCACTATGTTAAAATGCACACAGTCACAGAAAACAAATACATTTCCTCATTAATTCTAGTCACCAGACTGCAGAGGGTACATAGACTTTTGCTGTGCTTATAATATTGAAGGGGTGAAGCCAGGGGCATATAAGGCCCTCGTTGTTTTCTATTTAATAGTGAGAGAGCAATCTGGTCACACGTGGTTACCAGGTCACACGTGGATACCAGCACCTAGTCAGGGCAATCACTAGCTTAGGACTGAGATGAGGTCAGCATCTTTACAATATTTTGAATAAAACTGTACGTGACCTAATTTCCCATTCACAGCACTTCTGAGATGTTTGTCAATGACGTGGTCGCAACATTAGAAATGGCCATTAGAGGATCCAGACGAGACTCACCCAAACATCCAACATTGTGTTCCCACTCTTTTGCACTGTGTGTCTGTCAGATACGCATAATACTGTCGGAAAGAATAGGAAGACGAACATTAGATACAGTTTATCTACAGCCATGACAAAAACGACTGTCAAATCATTACGATAAACAGAACGGTTTACAGAAATAGTTCAAAACTTATTTAAACTCAATTCCATCTATATGAGAAGAGACTGCAGGTGTCTGTCAAAACCCCCTTGTGCCTCTATAATGTAGAGCACGTGTGGAGTGGCATGTTGGAGGAGTCCCTACCGTACAGTAGGGGCTGTGATGATTCCAAGGAGGAGGATCCGGCACCAGCTGAGTGTGTGAAAAGCCTGGAACACGAAGATGTGCTTCAGGAAGAAAGTGTTCAACTCAGTCAGCTGTTTAGAGGAAAGGAGGACAGACAGGAAGTAAAGTAGTCCAGCAACATGTATATTAAAATCATCACTGAACTCACAGCTTAGATACCATAACATCTAGCCCATAATCTTCAGCACCGTCAATAAGACAAGATCATAGAAAACAAACTTAAATACAAATATTGTTCAACTCCATTTGTTTCACAAATTTGTTCAATCACAAATGACTTATCAGTCAATATACACAGAGTAATGACATAAGAGTAATGACATAAATGGATTCTGAATTCTAACCCTGACACTACATACTATGTATCATTTCCAGGTCAGAGGTCACCTGCCAGAGGATCATAAAGAGGTAGACCCCAGCCAACCTCTGGAAGGAGGACTTGGGGTCTAACCAGTGTATGTAGGTCCAGCTGGCTGGGGTGAACGGGAGCAGAACTCGTTTCAGTTTCCCTGTGGTCGTATGGATGTCTCTGAAGACACATCATAGATACAGATATACAACCAGAGGTACACCTACACACTGGGAAGTACCACTGATGAGTGTTCAGACACAGACACATAAAGGTTAAACACACAGATACAGGCAAAAAGAGAGTTACATACAGTGCCTTGCGAAAGTATTCGGCCCCCTTGAACTTTGCGACCTTTTGCCACATTTCAGGCTTCAAACATAAAGATATAAAACTGTATTTTTTTGTGAAGAATCAACAACAAGTGGGAGACAATCATGAAGTGGAACGACATTTATTGGATATTTCAAACTTTTTTAACAAATCAAAAACTGAAAAATTGGGCGTGCAAAATTATTCAGCCCCTTTACTTTCAGTGCAGCAAACTCTCTCCAGAAGTTCAGTGAGGATCTCTGAATGATTCAATGTTGACCTAAATGACTAATGATGATAAATACAATCCACCTGTGTGCAATCAAGTCTCCGTATAAATGCACCTGCACTGTGATAGTCTCAGAGGTCCGTTAAAAGCGCAGAGAGCATCATGAAGAACAAGGAACACACCAGGCAGGTCCGAGATACTGTTGTGAAGAAGTTTAAAGCCGGATTTGGATACAAAAAGATTTCCCAAGCTTTAAACATCCCAAGGAGCACTGTGCAAGCGATAATATTGAAATGGAAGGAGTATCAGACCACTGCAAATCTACCAAGACCTGGCCGTCCTTCTAAATTTTCAGCTCATACAAGGAGAAGACATGATCAGATATGCAGCCAAGAGGCCCATGATCACTCTGGATGAACTGCAAAGATCTACAGCTGAGGTGGGAGACTCTGTCCATAGGACAACAATGAGTCGTATATTGCAATAATCTGGCCTTTATGGAAGAGTGGCAAGAAGAAAGCCATTTCTTAAAGATATCCATAAAAAGTGTTGTTTAAAGTTTGCCACAAGCCACCTGGGAGACACCTATGAAATGATGAAACCAAAATTGAACTTTTTGGCAACAATGCAAAACCTTATGTTTGGCGTAAAAGCAACACAGCTGAACACACCATCCCCACTGTCAAACATGGTGGTGGCAGCATCAAGGTTTGGGCCTGCTTTTCTTCAGCAGGGACAGGGAAGATGGTTAAAATTTATGGGAAGATGGATGGAGCCAAATACAGGACCATTCTGGAAGAAAACCTGATTGAGTCTGCAAAAGACCTGAGACTGGGACGGAGATTTGTCTTCCAACAAGACAATGATCCAAAACATAAAGCAAAATCTACAATGGAATGGTTCAAAAATAAACATATCCAGGTGTTAGAATGGCCAAGTCAAAGTCCAGACCTGAATCCAATCGAGAATCTGTGGAAAGAACTGAAAACTGCTGTTCACAAATGCTCTCCATCCAACCTCACTGAGCTCGAGCTGTTTTGCAAGGAGGAATGGGAAAAAAATGTCAGTCTCTCGATGTCCAAAACTGATAGACATACCCCAAGCGACTTACAGCTGTAATCGCAGCAAAAGGTGGCGCTACAAAGTATTAACTTAAGGGGGCTGAATAATTTTGCACGCCCAATTTTTCAGTTTTTGATTTGTTAAAAAAGTTTGAAATATCCAATAAATGTCGTTCCACTTCATGATTGTGTCCCACTTGTTGTTGATTCTTCACAAAAAAAATACAGTTTTATATCTTTATGTTTGAAGCCTGAAATGTGGCAAAAGGTCGCAAAGTTCAAGGGGGCCGAATACTTTCGCAAGGCACTGTACGCTGAGTGTACAAAGCATGCCGTTCCATTACATAGACTGACCAGGTGAATCCAGGTGAAAGCTATGATCCCTTATTGATGTCACTTGTTTAATCCACTTCAAATCAGTGTAGACAAAGGGGAGGAAACAGGTTAAAGGATTTTTAAGCCTTGAGACATTTGAGATATGGATTGTGTATGTGTGCCATTCAGAGGGTGAATGGGCAAGACAAAATATTTAAGTGCCTTTGAACGGGGTATGGTACTAGGTGCCAGGCACACTGATTTGAGTGTGTCAAGAACTGCAACGCTGCTGGATTTTTCACACTCAACAGTATGGTGGTAATTACAAGATTATGTTATAATACTTTTATTCCATAAAATGGTTGTTTTATTCAACAGCATAGAGGGTTCTTATAACTATTGTGTCTGTGTGAATTGAAAGTGGGCCTCAGAGATAACACTGACAGGAGATTTACAATGTCTTTCGGATACCGCATTCCAGAGCATGTTTCTGTTCTATAGGGTACCAGGGAGAGATGACCCCAGGGCCAGACCTAGGTCTCTACACAAAGATAACTGTTTTTATCCGCAGATACTGTCTGCTGTGAATTATAAGTATCTTTCATACAAATCTTAACCTTGTGACCCATTCCATACATCTGTTGTTCGTCATGTAGACTGAAGGGGGTTTATCTTAGCTATAAAATACCTTTGTACTTTTGTCTCAGGGCTCTGAACGAATCACCTGAAGGAGATTCATCGACCAGCCATCATAGAGCACTCAATCAATTCACTTTATATGCGTGTTGTATTGACCTGCTTCCTTATTAATAAGTGAATACAGATTTAGTTGAAGTATAACTCTGACTTGTGTGATAAGTTTGTCTCTCCTCATTTGATAGTATAGAAATTAACCACCACAACAGTTTCCTGTGTGTATCATGAATGGTCCACCACCCAAACAACATCCAGCCAACTTGACACCTGTGGGAAGCATCGGAGTCCACATTGGCTAGCATCCCTTTGGAACGCTTCAACACCTAGTAGAGTCCATGCCCTGACTAATTGAGGCTGTTCTGCGGGTTAAAAGGGGTAGGGCAACTCTATATTAAGGTATTCCTAATGTTTTGTACACTCAGTGTAAATGAGAAAGCACACATGCAATTAATCAGAGCAGGCAGAAATTCAATAGAATAATGTAGTTTAACTGTATTGTGCCATCTGTCATGAGACTACAGGAAAAGGGAGGAATCCAATAGAAGGATAACTCACTTGATGCTGGCCAACTGGTAGGTGTGCATCTCTAGGAAGCGACACACAGTCATGCCCAGCCAGATGCCCCCTCCATTACAAAGCAGGAAGTCCAGGATCACCTGGTACCACCAGCACTCAGAAAAGTTAGGGAGCAGGTGCATGAAGAACAGCTGAGAGAGCGAGACAGAAAGAGAGTGAGGTGAATGAGGTGGTGACATTTGACTTAAATGAGCACATCCAATAGAATAAATCAGAAGCAACATGTGGACTGAAACCGAAATGTGATCTGTTGTTAGAAATTGAGCAGGACTTCACAAAGACATGTGTGTCCTAAAAGGCACCATATTCCCTATATAGTGCACCACTTTTGAGGGTCCATATGGCTCTGGTCAAAATTTGTGCACTGTATAGGGAATAGAGTGCCATTTGGGATGCACTTTTATTTACCTCAGTGAGCTCCCTGGTGATGCTGATGGTCCAGCAGACGCCGTAGCTGCGGATGAGCAGGGCCTTCATGGCCCAGCCCGCAAAATTCCCAAACACAAAGATGTCAAAGTGGCTCAGGACCCGCTCCCAGGTTATCACGTGGCAGTTCACTGCATATTCCTGCAGGAGGAGAAAGGCCAGGTAAGACATGAACACAGAAAAGGCAGAGAAGACATAATACAGTGGTGTGAAAGGAAAAGGGTATACCTAGTCAGTTGTACAACTGAATGCCTTGAACTGAAATGTGTCTTCTGCATTTAACCCCTCTGAATCAGAGGTGCAGGAAGCTGCCTTAAATCAACATCCACGTTTTCGGCGCCCAGAGAACAGTGGGTTATAACAGCCTTGTTGGGCAGAACGACCGATGAGTAGGTGTCCAAACTTTTGACTTGAACTCTATAAAATAACAAATTTTAAAAAATAAAAAAGCCTCTCGCTGTCAACTGCAAGAACGGGCAAATCTGGTGCAGTCCATGAGGAGGAGATGCACTGCAGTACTTATTGCAGCTGGTGGCCACACCAGATACTGGCTGTTACTTTTGACCCCTCCTTTGTTGAGGGCCACATTATTCAATTTCTGTTAGTCACGTCTGTGGAACTTGTTCAGTTTATGTCTCAGTTGTTGAATCTTGTTATGTTCATACCAATATTTACACGTTAAGTTTGCTGAAAATAAACGCAGTTGACAGCGAGAGGACGTTTTTTTTATAATGAATAATGAAGACAACAAAACTATGAAAACACACATATGGAATCATGTAGTAACCAAAAAAAGTGTTAAACAAATCCAAATATATTTTAGATTTTAGATTCTTCAAAGTAGCAATCCTTTGCCTTGACAGCTTTGCACACTCTTGGCATTCTCTCAACCAGCTTCACCTGGAATGATTTTCCCACAGTCTAGAAATAGTTCCCACATATGCTGAGCACTTGTTGGCTGCTTTTTCTTCACTCTGCAGTCCAACTCATGCCAAACCATCTCAATTGGGTTGAGGTCGGGTGATTGTGGAGGCCAGGTCATCTGATGCAGCACCATCACTCTCCTTCTTGGTCAAATAGCCCTTACACAGCCTGGAGATGTGTTTGGGTCATTGTCCTGTTGAAAAACATGTTAGTCCCACTAAGCGCAAACCAGATGGAATGGTGCATCATTAAGTGTGCACCATTAAGTGTGCCTTGAATACTAAATAAATCACTGACAATGTCACCAGCAAAGAACCCCCACACAATGACACCTCCTCCTCCATGCTTCACGGTGGAAACCACACATGCAGAGATCATTCATTCACCTGCTCTGCGTATCACAAAGACACGGCGGTTGGAACCAAAGATCGTATATTTAGACTCATCAGACTAAAGGACAGATTTCCACCGGTCCAATGTCCATTGCTTGGGTTTCTTGGCCCAATCAAGTCTCTTCTTCTTATTGGTGTCTTTTAGTAGGGGCTTCTTTGTAGCAATTTCAGTTGAATTTCAGTTCAGTTCAGTAATTCAGTTGATGTTCAGATGTGTCTTACTCTGTGAAGCATTTATTTGGGCTGCAATTTCTGAGGCTGGTAACTCTAATGAACTTATCCTCTGCAGCAAATGTAACTCCTGGTTTTCCTTTCCTGTTGCAGTCCTCATGAGAGCCAGTTTCATCATGACGCTTGATGTTTTTTTTTTACTGCACTTGAAGAAACGTTCAAAGTTCTTGTTCCACATTGACTGACCTTCATGTCTTAAAGTAATGGACTGTAGTTTCTCTGCTTATTTGAGCTGCTGTTCTTGCCATAATATGGACTTGGTTTTTTACCACACAGCCTTCTGTATACCACCCCTACCTTGTTACAACACAACTGATTGGCTCAAACGCATTAAAAAGGAAAGTAAATCTACAAATTAACTTAAGGCACACATGTTAATTGAAATCCATTCCAGGTGACTACCCCATGAAGCTCGTTGAGAGAATGCCAAGAGTGTGCAAAGCTGTCCTCAAGGCAAAAGGTGGCTAATTTCAAGAATCTCAAATGTATTTTTTTTATTTAACACTTTTGGTTACCACATGATTCCATGTGTTATTTCATAGTTTTGATGTCTAGATTATTATTCTACAATGTAGAAAATAGTACAAATAAAGAAAAACCCTTGAATGAGTAGGTGTCCAAACTGTTGAAAGGTACTACACACACACACACTTATATATATATATATTATATAAACAAGGACATTTCTAAGTGACATACACACACACACTATCGTTCAAAAGTTTGGGGTCACTTGTTTTCCATGAAACAAGTTGCAAAATGAATAGGAAATATAGTCAAGATGTTGACAAGGTTATAAATAATGATTTTTAATTGAAATAATAATTGTGTCCTTCAAACTTTGCTTTCGTGAAAGAATCCTCCATTTGCAGCAATTACAGACTTGCAGACCTTTGGCATTCTAGTTGTCAATTTGTTGAGGTAATCTGAAGAGATTTCACCCCATGGTTCCTGAAGCATCTCACACAAGTTGGATTGGCTTGAATGGCATTTCCTACGTACCATACGGTCAAGCTGCTCCCACAACAGCTCAATATGCATGACAACCGGTGACTGTGCTGGCCACTCCATTATAGACAGAATACCAGCTGACTGCTTCTTCCCTAAATAGTTCTTGCATAGTTTGGAGCTGTGCTTTGGGTCATTGTCCTGTTGTAGGAGGAAATTGGCCCCAATTAGGAGCCGTCCACAGGGTATGGCATGGTGTTGCAAAAGGAGTGATAGCCTTCCTTCACGATCCCTTTTACCCTGTGCAAATCTCCCACTTTACCACCACCAATGCACCCCCAGACCATCACATTGCCTCCACCATGCTTGACAGATGGCGTCAAGCACTCCTCCAGTATCTTTTTATTTTTTCTGCGTCTCACAAATGTTCTTCTTTGTGATCCAAACACCTAAAACCTACGATTCGTCTGTCCATAACACGTTTTTTCCAATCTTCCTCTGTCCAGTGTCTGTGTTCTTTTGCCCATCTTTATCTTTTATTTTTATTGGCACGTCTGAGATATGGCTTTTTCTTTGCAACTCTGGATAGAAGCCCAGCATCCCAGAGTTGCCTCTTTCATGTTGACGTTGAGACTGGTGTTTTGCAGGTATTATTTAATGAAGCTGCCAGTTGAGGACTTGTGAGGCGTCTGTTTTCTCAAACTAGAAGCTAATGTGCTTGTCCTCGTACTCAGTTGTGCACCGGGGCCTCCCACTCCTTTCTATTTTGGTTAGGGCCAGTTTGTGCTGTTCTGTGAAGGGAGTAGTACACATCGTTGTACGAGATCTTCAGTTTCTTGGCAATTTCTGGCATGAAATAGCCTTCATTTCTCAGAACAAGAATAGACTGATGAGTTGCATTAGAAAGTTCTTTGTTTCTGGACATTTGGAGCCTGTAATTGAACCTACAAATGGTGATTCTTCAGATACTCAACTAGTCTAAAGAAGGCCAGTTTGATTGCTTCTTTAATCAGAACAACAGTTTTCAGCTGTGCTAACATAATTGCAAAAGTGTTTTCTAATGATCAATTAGCCTTTTAAAATTATAAACTTGGATTAACTAACACAATGTGCCATTGGAACACAGGAGAGATGGTTGCTCATTTACAACATTAACAATGACTACACTGTATTTCTGATCAATTTGATATTATTTTAATGGATAAAAATGTTGCTTTTCTTTCAAAAACAAGGACATTTCAAATGACCCCAAACTTTTGAACAATAGTGTGTGTGTGTGTGTACACATGTGTGCGTGTCCCACTTCTAAAACCAAAGTTGCGCCTCGGTCTCCTGCAAATGTCATTGGATTACCCTCCGGATTGGAGAGCTTTCCAAACCTAAACCAGGATCACTTCATCAGAATTTAGCCTACCTTTTCATTGTGAAAACATGGCATGGGATTTAAACTAAAGGATGGATGTAATAGGATAATGGAGGGGGAGTCATGGATCATCTTGAATACAAGCTCCAGGGTTAAGTTTCCCCAAAGTACAGATCTAGAAACAGCTGCCCCTCCCCCGATCATAACCTGACAGTTGGAAAAATGCTGAACTGAACCAAGATCAGCGTCTAGGGGCAACTACACCCACCGAATATGGTGTCCGGCATGTGGTGAATGAATACAGTAACATATTGAGATGAAAATCACTCACCATGATATCAGCCTCACGGTTAGCATAGCGTAGGTTGGGGTCCACCCAGTACATGAGTCTATTCACCTGAGCCCAGTTCAGGAAGAGGAGGATGACCAGGAACAGGAAGTACAGAACACTCATACCTGACAACAGGAAGGAACCAATCAGAGCTGAGTTCCATGAACATGGTTCCATAAAGGAGTTCCCCTGATGATGACATATACTGTGCAGTAGGCCTACTCACCAAATACCATGCGCCAAATCGCAGGATGTGGTCGGGTGAATGGACCTGAAGTGGTTAAATTAAATACTGCCTTTACACACGTATACATGTATCTACCATTATAAGAGTGGCTCTACCAAAACCCTCATACACTGCACTTCCAAAGTTAACGTAGCATATACTGCAAACAGTGGGTATCCCATTCACTCGTACAATCAAAACTATGTCAAGCTGCAAAAGGCCATGCTGTAGACTAGTTTCGAATCTTGGAAGAACTCAAAAGACCTGAACAACTATTATGTGACCAATGATCTACACTAGAACAACATTCCTCCCACCCACCCCATGCAGACACACGTTTTCTACCAGGTGCTGGGCTGAGCTATTGTCAAGTACAAGGCAATGACTGAGTGAGTACCATTGGGGAAGGCCAGGACACTGATGATGAGGAAGAAGGAGACAACCATCAGGAGACCCACTCGAAGGTTGTTGTCAGCATCTGTATCCTCCCTGGCAGAGAGAGCAGGGTTTAACATTTAAAAAAGCATTGGCTGAGATATGCAATATGTACATTATTCTCAGAGGATAAAGTGAGGTTTACGATGACACAGTAAACGGAAAATGTGACAAAAAATATATAAGTTTACTTGATTTTTGTATTTATAACAATAAGGAACATTAAAATGTCTAAATGTACGTAGTTCAGTTATACAATTGAGTTTACACTTGGGTTAGATTAATAGGCCATGTTATCACAACTACTAGGTCTACTTGCTGGTCCAATGAGCCGTCTACTCTCAACTGTCATTGGGTTACCTGGAAAATACGAAGTAAATCAAACTAGCCACAGTGAACGTCAAGAAAGTGAGGCTTGTAGAAAACGTCGATGCTGATGTCCTCCACCTGTTGCTCGTTAATCATCCGAAAGTGTAACATGTAATTCACATCATCCTTGCTTAATGTCCGGGACCCCAAAACAGGTGGCATGGCGAGGGCTAAGGAGTTTATTTATTTTAAGTATATGTCAGCACTTCCAGACAGGCCAGGTTCGTCTGCCTATAAGTACATGGATGAGTATTGGGAACGACAAAGGGCAGAGAGAGTACTGAGCAAACCAGACAACGGCGCAACCAACTCAACAAAATATAGGGGTGTAGTGGGAATGCACATTCCAATACCAGCACTCCCAATTCATTCACTGCCATTTTTCATCGGAAATAGCTTTATATTTAATTATTTGTAACATTATAAATTCCCGATGAAAGACAGGGAGTTGTTTTTATCGGTCCCTCATAGGTTGTTTGAACTGCCTTGTTGCCTTGCTGTATTCCTATTTTGGCTGTGACACTTCCGTAATCCTTCGGTTAGAGTGCACACGTGAGTAGATTGACATTGGCGCTATCTTGTTGTTTTTACGCCTGTTCAGGGGACATATTCATGTTTTGGCCCATATTTGTGTAAGTTATTGCATGATGTCATCCATTTTGTACTAGCAAAAACCACTTTCTATACGCTGGCTGGCTACCCCGTATGATTGTTATACGCAATCTAGCTAGCCATTGCTGCTTCAATGAGACATGCCCTCTTTTAGCCAGCAGATCCGACCTGCTTGCTTACAGCTGCACTAGGGTCTGACAACATTGATCTGTATATTAAGACACTACGGAACCAGCGCAAGATATGGCTCAGAAAACATACCTCAATCCAGGGATGAGAAATGCGTTATATTCCGAATTATCCCAACTGTTACACTGAGAAGATTGAACAACTGCTAGTTTTGAAAGAAAACGGTAATTTTCATCCTCATGCTAGGTAGCAAAAACCACAGCAGCCATTTTGGAATGGCAGTGTCAGTCAATCAGCTCCTTTGTTGTTCAACACCACATACCATCCCATAATGGATGCTGTTGCTACTGATAGCTAGAATGAAGACTAAAATGGCTGTTTACTTAAAGTGGAACTGACAGCGTTTTAACTACAGAAATGAAACAAACAATCATATCAATAATAAAATATGCAATTCCCAGTTTATGCTTCAAAACCAACTCTTTACAAGGTTTTTTTAAACAAGTTATATTTGCCTAAAAATTCCATACTGTACAGTAAGGCATTGTTGGCAGAATAGATGGATCAAACACAATTTTATTTGCCACATTTGCTGAATACAACCTTTCTGTGATATGCTTACTTACGAGCCCTTAACCAACAATGCAGTTCAATAAATGGAGTTAAGAAAATATTTACTAAATAAACTGAAGTAAAAAAGTAACACAATAACGAGGCTATATACTATAGATAGGGGGTACCGAGTCAATGTGTGGGGGTACAGGTTAGTCGAGGTAATTTGTAGATGTAGGGAGGGGTAAGGTGACTATGCATAGATAAACAGCGAGTAGCAACAGTGTAAAAACAAAGGGTGGGGGTCAATGTCAATAGTCCGGGTGGCCATTTGATTAATTGTTCAGCAGTCTTATGGCTTGCTGGTAGAAGCTGTTAAGGAGCCTTTAAACCTAGACGTGGCGCTACGGTACCACTTGCCGTGGGGTAGCAGAGAGAACAGTCTATGACTTGGGTATGACGTTTTTTGGGCCTTCCTCTGACACCACCTAGTATATAGGTCCTGGATGGTAGGAAGCTTGGCCCCAGTGATGTATTGAGCTGTACGCACTAATCGGAATGGCTGATTAATTAGGGCCGATTTCAAGTTTTCATAACAATCGGATATCGGTATCGATTTGCAGATTTTCTTTTGTGTGTTTAAAAAAAAAAAAAAAATTATTTTTTTTTACACCTTTTATTTAACTAGGCATGTCAGTTAAGAACACGTTCTTATTTTCAATGACGGCCTAGGACGGTGGGTTAACTGCCTTGTTCAGGGGCAGAACAACAGATTTTTACCTTGTCAGCTTGGGGATTCAATCTTGCAACCTTAGAGTTAACTAGTCCAACGCTCTAACCACCTGCCTCTCATTGCACTCCACGAGGAGCCTACCTGTTACGCGAATGCAGTAAGAAGCCAAGGTAAGTTGCTAGCTAGCATTAAACTTATTTTATAAAAAACAATCAATCAATCATAATCACTAGTTAACTACTCATGGTTGATGATATTACTAGTTTATCTAGCATGTCCTGCGTTGCATATAATCGATACGGTGCGCATTTGCGGAAAAAGGACTGTCGTTGCTCCAACGTGTACCTAACCATAAACATCAAAGCCTTTCTTAAAATCAATACACAGAAGTATATATTTTTAAACGTGCATATTTAGCTAAAAGAAATCCAGGTTAGCAGGCAATATTAACCAGGTGAAATTGTGTCACTTCTCTTGTGTTCATTGCACGCAGAGTCAAGGTATATGTGATAATAATAAATGTTTTGTTTTCGAAATGATTGTTTCCGGATTCGACCATATTAATGACCAAAGGCTCGTATTTATGTGTGTTATTATGTTATAATTAAGTCTATGATTTAAAATATTTGATAGAGCAGTCTGACTGAGCGGTGGTAGGCACCAGCAGGCTCGTAAGCATTCATTCAAACAGCACTTTAGTGCGTTTTGCCAGCAGCTCTTCGTTGTGCTTCAAACATTGCGCTGTTTATGACTTCAAGCCTATCAACTCCCGAGATTAGGCTGGTGTAACCGATGTGAAATGGCTAGCTAGTTAGTGGGGTGCGCGCTAATAGTGTTTCAAACGTCACTCGCTCTGAGACTTGGAGTAGTTGTTCCCCTTGCTCTGCATGGGTAATGCTGCTTCAAGGGTGGCTGTTGTGGATGTGTTCCTTGTTCGAGCCCAGGTAGGAGCGAGGAGAGGGACAGAAGATATACTGTTACACTGGCAATACTAAAGTGCCTATAAGAACATCCAATAGTCAAAGATATATGGAATACAAATGGTATAGAGAGAAATAGTCCTATAAATACTATATTAACTACAACCTAAAACCTCTTACCTTGGAATATTGAAGTCTCATGTTAAAAGGAACCACCAGCTTTCATATGTTCTCATGTTCTGAGCAAGGAACTGAAACGTTAGCTTTTTACATGGCACACACACACTTTTACTTTCTTCTCCAACACTTTGTTTTTGCATTATTTAAACCAAATTGAACATGTTTCATTATTTATTTGAGGCTAAATCGATTTTTATTGATGTATTATATTAAGTTAAAATAAGTGTTCATTCAGTATTGTTGTAATTGTCATTATTACAAATAAAAAAAATTAAATCGGTTGATTTAATCGGTATCGGCTTTTTTTGGTCGTCCAATAATCGGTATCGACGTTGAAAAATCATCTGTCGACCTGTACTCTGTGTCGAGCAGTTGCCATAACAGGCCGTGATGTAACCGGGCAGGATACTCTCAATGGTGCAGAACTTTTTAAGGACCTGGGGACCCATGCCAAATATTTAGTCTCCTGAGGGGTAACAGGTATTGTCGTGCCCTCTTCACGATTGTCTTGGTGTGTTTGGACCATAATAGTTTGTTGGTGATGTGACACCAAGGAACTTGAAACTCTCAAACCGTTCCACCATAACCCTGTCGATGTGAATGGGGGCATGTTCGGCCCTCCTTTTCATGTAGTCGACAATCAGCTCCTTTGTCTCGCTCACGTTGAGGGAGAGGTTGTTGTCCTGGAACCGCACTGCCAGGTCTCTGACCTCTCTATAGGCTATCTCATCGTTGTTGGTAATCAGACCTACCACTGTTTTCGTCAGCAAATGTAATTATGATGTTGTAGTCGTGCTTGGCCATGCAGTCGTGGGTGAACAAGGAGACACCCCTTCAAATGATTGGATTCGGCTATTCAGTATAAAATCGAGCACACCACCATGCAATCTCCATTGCCAAACATTGGCCGTAGAATGGCCAAATGAAGGACTTTCAACATGGCACCGACAGTCAATTGTCTGCCCTGCTAGAGCTACCCCGGTCAACTGTAAGTGCTGTTATTGTGAAGTGGAAACGTCTAGGAGCGACACCAGCTCAGCCGCAGCGTGCTAGGGCACACAAGCTCACAAAACTGGGCCGCCGAGTGGTGAAGCATGTAGCAACACTTACTATCAAGTTCCAAACGCATCTGGAAGCAACGTCAGCACAAAAACTGTTAGTCGGGAGCTTCATGAAATGAGTTTCTGTGGCCGAGCATCTGCACATAAGCCTAAGATCTCTGGAGTGATAAATCACACTTCACCATCTGGTAGTCCAACAAACAAATCTGGGTTTGGCGGATGCCAGGAGAACTCTACCTCCCCGAATGCATAGTGCCAGCTGTAAAGTTTGGTGGAGGAGGAATAATGTTGTGGGTCTGTTTTTATGGTTCGGGCTAGGCCCCTTAGTTCCAGTGATGGGAAGTCTTAACGCTACATTATACAATGACATTCTAGACTATTCTGTGCTTCCAACTTTGTGGCAACAGTTTGGGGAAGGCCCTTTCCTGTTTCAGCATGACAATGCCCCCGTGCATAAAGCGAGGTCCATACAAAAGTGAATGATGGCAGTGTGGCAAATGGCTTATTTGCATATAGGCCTACTATAGCTCTGATTGGCTATGGCACACCGGTCTGCGTAGATTCTGGTTCTGGACAAGACGGATGTTTATTTACTGCAGTCTATTAATTGTCCAAACGCACAGCCGCTTTCCCATTCTATATTGCAATCAAATTTTCACAAATGCCTTAAATTCATTGAATTTTTGAGAATGACCTATATGAAAATGACCATATCTAAGTGCTCGCTTTTTCAGAAAATGTTTAATAAAGGTGTCATATTCTTCCTGGGGGTTTATATGTAACAGATTTTAATAAGATTCCATGTTGCTAGTTCCCTATGTTGTCAGTTCCCCTTTAGTAGTCGTTCCATATTCTCAGTGTAACAATAATTCGGATTAGAACTAATTTCTAACTGCTATGCTTTATCTTGGCCAGGTCGCAGTTACAAATGAGAACTTGTTCTCAACTAGCCTACCTGGCTAAATAAAGGTGAAATAAATGTTTTAAGTTTTAAAAAATCCCTGAATTGAGTTATTTTTACTGAGCCATATCTAGCGCTGGCTCCGCGGTGTCTTAATATACACAGGGTAGGCTGTCCGTCCGTAGTGCAGTTGTAAGCAAGTGGGTCAGATCTTCTGGCTAGCCCCTTATTCATTGTTTATAATATATTGGTTGCTTCTTTACTCAACAACACCAATCCCCATCATTCAAGCTCAATTAAAAATTCATAGCATTGGCTAACGTACTTGCATGATGGTGTGTTCCAGTTACGTTCAATGTACAGACCCCCTTCTCATGTCACAATGTCCTGTGTTTTTATCACAGATATCTACATGGCTTTAACCTGTATCCAGCATTGTCAGAGATGCACCAGTTTACTGAGGTCAAGGAGTGTTGGTATCACCACCCTTCAGTATTCCACAGATGCCCAGCATTGGCCTGCAGCCCTCTGGAATTCTTTCATTGTTCGAGTCTTGCCCTCTGTGCTCCAGAGAAGTCCGAATCCATCTCAGACGCGACAGAGGTGGAATCTAGGAGTGCGGAGTTACTGTGAATCTCATGCTAAGGTCCAACCATCTCAAACGAAACACGGGAATACTGATGAGTTACCTGAGACTGATATGGTGTCATATCAGAATCCTGTCTCCCATCAACTCATAGATGGAGGGATGCTTCTGAAGGAGTGGCAGACAGCTTTTGGTACTAATGCCACCCCTGTGTACACACACACACACACACAGTTAAATAAAGGTGAAATAAAAACACAGTGGTCATTTCTACCCAATATTTTTTGTCCTCTCCAGATTTGGATGATGCCCCAGGCCACTCTGCATTAGAGGAGATCAGTCACGAGGAGGCAGTTCATATGAACATCCCAGCTGCCCTGCCTCCTGTCTCCATCTCCCTGAAAGACTATGTCAACGAGTCAGAGACGCTTGGAAAGCTTATACAGCTAGGTAGGTTGGGTTCATTTAGGGTTTGTATCTGATTAGCCATTACTCCCTCACTGTCTAATGTACAAGAGCAATAGATGTCATGTATATCTATGTCTCTGGATCGTACTCACTAGGCACCAAACTGAAGTAAATGGGGAGGGATTACTAGAGCCCAAAAATAAACACTTGCTTTTTATTTCCGCTGCAGAGCATTTTGATACGCTGTGCACTAATGAATGTGACCCTGGTGTTAACCCTTCGGTTCCTTCTTCAGGTGTTCAGCTATGGAAACTGGAGCAGAGGCCTAACGTGGGTTCCATGTTGCTGAGGCTAGACTTCCAGACAGACGTGACCCCACGGCTGGTCTTCCTGAAGCAGCTGGGAGTGGACGATTCTCGCCTGGGTTATCTGATCAGCCACAACCCCTTCATCCTCACAGAGAGCCTGGAGAACCTGCAGGCCAGGTACCACAGTTGAGGGGATGGTTGTTGTATTGGCAGGTTGCATTTTCTACAGTCAGCAACACACAGGGTTGACTATTGTAATGGACGTTTTAAATTGTGTGTCCATGTAACTAACCTTGTGAAAATGTCCTATTATAATCTACTGTTCTTCTGAGTATAATTATGTGTTGCAAACCAGCTTGCTCCTGTGTCCTTGTAGAGATGAAATGATAACTGAAAGTCCTTCCCAAGAACAGGAAACTATAAAGATATGTGCTTATCACCCAATGCTTTGGAATTCAGACTGTCTACACTGAGCTGTATAACTCTGTTCCCTCTGAGCTCAGAAATAAAGAATCTTAGTTTGACTTGGACTCAAGAAAATCCTTATTTGATAATATTCACCACACTATTTTAGGGACATAGACGAAACTTGGTGTTTCCAACTGATATACCTGTTTAATCTCGTCTGTCAGCTTCAGTTCTTATAGGACTATGACATTTAACATTTCATTGTTAAATTATTTACAAATAATCTGTAGTATAAAATGAGGTAATAATCTCTCTTTCACATTAGGGTGGCATATCTTAGGTCCAAGAAGTTCAGCGCTGAGTCTGTGGCTTCCATGGTGTCCAGAGCTCCGTACCTGCTGAACTTCAGTGTGAAGAGGATGGACAACCGCCTTGGATTCTACCAACAGCAGTTAGGCCTTAGTGCTCAGAAGGTCAGGTCTGAATTGAGTAAACAATTACATTTAAAAGTTGTGTAAGGATTGACCCAAGACAACAGCAATTGGTCACATTATGTCCCACTAAATTTGTCATAGAACATTATTCACACCCCAAATTACAGACAGTAAGATAATGCATAAGATAATACATTCGTATCTTTCAGACACGGGATGTTGTGGCTCGCCTTCCCAGACTTTTGTGTGGAAGCTTGGAGACAGTTAAGGAGAATCTTAAGGTATGACAACAAACAAACGCTATTAAACATTAACTGTGATATGTCTTAATTCTTGGAGAGAAAAATAGGATTAATTCTTAGAATCTGTCTTTTTCATCCTAGATATGCAAACTGGAGATGGGGTTTCGTGAAAATGAGCTCCAGCACATTGTCACTGTAATCCCCAAAGTTCTTACTGCTAACAAGAGGAAACTGACCCAGATATTTGACTACATCCACAACACCATGAACATACCCCATGACCTGATTGTAAAGTTCCCACAGGTAAGCTATAAACTACCAGTCCTGAATCATCCATCTTTGGATAGTGGATACTCGCAGAGAATACATTATCTGGATATGTTAGTGTTTACCTAGCCCAATAATTTACTCCTTATAGTTCATGTTCTGTTTAAAGGCGTTTAGGCTCTGGAAGCTGAAACAGCCAAATACTCCATCTAAACATGAATCGATTCTCGATTGCTGTACAGTTCCACAAACATAAAGCACTGTACTTTCATATCACATCAAAATAATTTCACAAATACTAAATATACTTACTGTACACTGTTTTAACACAGTTGCATCCAACAGTATTTTTCAGTGACGACATGTTTTTGGCGTCCGTCTTCCATTTACACACTGGTGTTTGGGGACGCAGATAGTGTGGACTAGCTATGCTAATTGGCTGTCTTCAGTCTGTTTTCCGTAAATATGGCCGTGTGGGAACCCTAACCCTATAAAGGTGTGTAGTAATTAAACTATTTGTTTATTTTATTATTTCTCGCTGACATGAATGATTCGTTCATTATGTTTCCAAAACCATTCCGCAAGCGATGCGTGTTCACGTCTAGAGAAAAGTCCGGGCTCGTAACAAAACTCGTCAATAGGCGTTTAAGGTAGTTCGCGTCTGTGACTTGGGTGGGGTAGTATTTACCAAGTGATGGATCAGGAACCACTTATGGGTCACAGTGGGTAACCCCTGCTGGGTCATGGCCAAGGACTGAGTTGTGGCTAAAAACATTTTTATTTTGTTGAGCTGATGGGACATAGTACATTACCAGTGAATTGTCTTTAGACATGTCACAGATTCAGTTGGACTTGCTATCACCTATTGTCTGAAAAGTTATCTGTCCTTTCTACAGGTCCTGAATGCAAAGTACCTTCGTATCAAAGAAAGACACCTGTTCCTGCAATACCTAGATAAGGCTCAGTATGACCCTGCCAAGCCTAACTACATCTGTCTGGACAAGCTTGTCTCCCTGCCAGATGAGGCCTTCTGCACTGAAGTGGCATCAGCCACACTAAAGGACTTTGAACTGTTTCAGAAGACAATGTAATTAATAAAACACTACAGTTTCTGTATATGTGTGTTATGTGAATAAATTTGTTGAAGATATTCTACAATTGAAAATTGCTGTTTACTATTGAACTGGTTGAATGAGCCGATGAGCATGTTTGTACCAGAAGAGGGCCACATTTCGACACATTGTTGAGATTTTGGATGATTTTGGACCTTTGATAAATGTAGCTAGCCTACTTCATAAGGACTAACGTGTAAATATATAAATGGAAAAATAGCGAGGATAATTTCAATTCGTGTGATAATTCAATTCTTACGTTTTGTGCAGAGTTGCGCAACCGCGGATGACCTCATTCTCAGAACGTCATTTTACCCACAATTCCACTCAAACTTTTTTTTGACAGAACAACATGGCGTCGAGGGCACCAGGTAATTACAATAACCTATCTTTTAAGCATTTCTTTACCCGTAAATCGAGATGATACGTTGCAGATATTGTTGAGTATTGGGGCTATTGATTTGTGGGGGGAAAACAAGACGACGCGGAGTGTTTTGGTGCGTTCAAATCCATGTTTTTAAGGACTTTCTGTCGTCCTCTGTGTCCCCGCGAAAAGCAAGAAGTATGTTAGCTAGCTATGGCAAATTAAGGAAATCTGGTTTGTGCCAGTGACATTGCGCATTTAAATTAAATGTATGCCAGTTGGCTAATGGTTAGGTAAAACAGTACTATAACAGTTATAATAATCTTCTATGGTCTGATCAACCTTCAAGCGCCACGCCAGTGCAGCTTGATTATCTAACAACATCTAACGTTAGCAGTTTCCACCTAGCTAGTAATATGTAGGTCATCTGATCTACTAGCAATCTATTCACTTATCCAACACGCATGTAATATTTGCGTTTTAAGTGCACTTCTAGGTTCGCCCAAATAATACTACTGTCAAATCCTCCCTCCAGTACCTACTTCTAAAATTCACTCATTTCTAGTGGATCCACTCCAATATCTTTTTAGATTCATGGATAATATTGGGTGTCTCTTTGCTTTTGTGCTGCAGTGATTGCAACTGGATTTTAAGCTGTTTTTGTGAACAATCTTGTTGACAAGCAAATTACTCTTCTGGTATCCCCCACAGCAACTACAGGCAGACTCCTGGTCAGCTTTCGCAAATGGTACTACAATGCTGCTGGATTCAACAAAATTGGTAACTCTTGGGAGTCTTAATGTTTTTTATTCTATTTGGGGCCATCTGAGTCTTAAGACTAATTAATTCACTCAGTCTTAAACATCTAGAATCTTCAGTTAGATCTCGCCTTGTGGATATTTTTGGTTCCAGGTCTGATGCGTGATGACACAATCCATGAGGATAGCGACGTGAAAGAGGCCCTGCGGCGTCTCCCAGAGAAAGTGTACAACGACAGGATGTTCAGGCTCAAGAGAGCCCTGGACCTCTCCATGAAGCAGGCGGTTCTCCCCAAGGAACAGCGGACTCAATATGAGGAGGTACAGCAGACCTGGGCTCAAATGACATATTCAGGACTGATTCAGACCTGGGCTCAAATAATTAAGTACTTTGTGTTTGACAAACCTTTCCTGGTTTAATGGACTAATAAAATGGTCCTAAAACTGCAAACTCCACTCATCTGGCACTCCAGGCATGCAAACGCTGAAGTATTTGAAATAATTCAAATAATATTTGAACCCGGGTCAGAGGTACAGTGCATATAGTCTCACACGTTAGTTTGTACATTAATGGCTTTGCGCTGCCACTGGGGAAATTGAAGATATGTCTAAAGTTTCATAGCAGTTGATGCTATAGTGAAGAGGTATTCAACTCCTGGAGTTTTCTGTTCTACCTGATAATTAATTGCACCCACCTGGTGTCCCAGGTCTGAATCAGTCCCTGATTAGAAGGGAACAATTAAACGCAATGGAACTGGCTTCACGGTTGAGTTGAGGATTACAGTGTGACTTTGGAATGAAGGGCAAAGTCTAGCCTCTGAGGCTAAGGTGGAGATATTGTTACTACACTGCTCAAAAAAATAAAGGGAACACTAAAATAACACATCCTAGATCTGAATGAATTAAATATTTTTATTAAATACTTTTTTCTTTACATAGTTGAATGTGCTGACAACAAAATCACACATTATCAATGGAAATCAAATTTATCAACCCATGGAGGTCTGGATTTGGAGTCACACTCAAAATTAAAGTGGAAAACCACACTACAAGCTGATCCAACTTTGATGTAATGTCCTTAAAACAAGTCAAAATGAGACTCAGTAGTGTGTGTGGCCTCCACGTGCCTGTATGACCTCCCTACAACACCTGGGCATGCTCCCGATGAGGTGGCGGATGGTCTCTTGAGGGATCTCCTCCCAGACCTGGACTAAAGCATCCGCCAACTCCTGGACAGTCTGTGGTGCAACACGGCGTTGGTGGATGGAGCGAGACATGATGTCCCAGATGTGCTCAATTGGATTCAGGTCTGGGGAACGGGCGGGCCAGTCCATAGCATTAATGCCTTCCTCTTGCAGGAACTGCTGACACACTCCAGCCACATGAGGTCTAGCATTGTCTTGCATTAGGAGGAACCCAGGGCCAACCGCACCAGCATATGGTCTCACAAGGGGTCTGAGGCTCTCATCTCGGTACCTAATGGCAGTCAGGCTACCTCTGGCGAGCACATGGAGGGCTGTGCGGCCCCCCAAAGAAATGCCACCCCACACCATGACTGACCCACCGCCAAACCGGTCATGCTGGAGGATGTTGCAGGCAGCAGAACGTTCTCCACGGCGTCTCCAGACTCTGTCACGTCTGTCACGTGCCCAGTGTGAACCTGCTTTCATCTGTGAAGAGCACAGGGCGCCAGTGGCGAATTTGCCAATCTTGGTGTTCTCTGGCAAATGCCAAACGTCCTGCACGGTGTTGGGCTGTAAGCACAACCCCCGCCTGTGGACGTTGGGCCCTCATACCACCCTCATGGAGTCTGTTTCTGACCGTTTGAGCAGACACATGCACATTTGTGGCCTGCTGTAGGTCATTTTGCAGGGCTCTGGCAGTGCTCCTCCTGCTCCTCCTTGCACAAAGGCGGAGGTAGCGGTCCTGCTGCTGGGTTGTTGCCCTCCTACAGCCTCCTCCACATCTCATGATGTACTGGCCTGTCTCCTGGTAGCTGGTATATTGATTGATTCTTCAATTAGTTTAGCACTATGAAGCAGGTAGATTAATTATGATTGAGGTATTAGATTATGAAGCAAGTAGGATTAGAGACTAAAGGTTGGATTGGAATTGGGCAATAGTTGAGTTGGGAGATACCTATAAAGCTGTTTAATGTTGAAAAATGACATACTAAAAACCACGTCAAGTACAGTTGGTGGAAGAAAGTTGACAGAACTAATGTTTTGTTTCTGTTTGACCTTTTTTCTGTAGGATGTACATTACCTGGAGCCTTACCTGAAAGAGGTCATCCGTGAGAGGAAAGAGGTTGAGGAGTGGTCGAAGAAATGAGATTGCTGTGGAAAGCTGATGTTCCTTCTGTTTGGTCTGGTGAATGGTTGTCCTCTGTAATATTTCAAATAAAGTGTACCCTGTGGGAAGACTGCTTAATAAAAATTTACATTTTGGGAAAAGATGTACAAGTGTGGAGAGTTTAAGAAGTATTGCAAGATTGGTAAAATAGCTTTTGGGTTAAGATGTGAACCAGGATGTTGATCACCACAGTAATGTTTATTTATAGTGAATCCACTTTAATCCCAAATTTTAAGACGGAAATAACAATTGACTAAACTATAATCAAACGGCAGTTGCATGTTTAAAAAAACATTTAAATGATAATGGAGCAATACATTTGTCAAAGTTTTTCAAGGCCTTAAATATCCCAATAGGCTAAAGTTGTCAACTTTTTAGTTGCACACATTTCTTAGTTGTCTTTGGATAAGTGGAAATGAAGTGTTGCAAGCCACAATAGATGATTGAGAAAGATGAACCCTTTGTATTGCACACACCCTTGATCTATCAACCCTCTTTCCCGCCCTCTGGTATGGTATTCTACCTGAACTTCAATCTACCTCTGGCAGCTCCAAATACCTTAGGGCTGGGAACCCAGCGGCCAGAGAAGAGGCAGCGAAGGGCCGTGGCGCTCAGAGGGTTGCCCAGTATCTTCAGCCCCTCCAGGCCGCGACAGGGAGCCTGGGTCAGGATGTCCATGTGTTCATCCTCTAGGGTGAGGCTGTGGCGGGGAAGAGGCCGCACACGTTGTGACCATTATGTCCAGACTGACCAGGTTCTCCCTTTGCAGGCTGTTGGCCAGATAGGCCATGTCCACACAGTTCAGGTTACAGTTGGCCAGCTTCAGGAATTTCAGTGGGGTGGTCAGGGGGCTCTGGACAAGGCCATAGAGTCACAAATGTATTACATTTTCACATTTCGGTTATATTATCACTTGTGTATGCTTGCAATGTGGGTGTGCGCATCACTTCACGCAAGCTTGACAAAAAACTAAGCCAATATGAAATCTTTACCATGCATGCCTAATTAATGGACAGTGCAGGTGTCTGCTTGTTGTTTTGGGGCATGACCTCAGTGCTATTTCAAAGTCAGCTGTAAATGACACCCTATTGACTTTTAAGTGCACTACTTTCTACCAGGGTCAAAAAGTTTTCTGGTCAAAAGTAGTACACTATATAGGAAATGGGGTGCAATTTGGGAAGCAGACAATATCAACCATTAAGTGTTCCCTGGTTTCTGGCCAACCTGCAGATTTAGCAGCAGGCAGCTGTCTACATTCTCCCCCACAGCCAAGCAACAAAAACAAAATGCCACTGAGTGCAAACTGAGTACCGGAAACTGAGTACTGGAAACTGCAGCCCCCATGTTATGATATTACACAGTGGAAATGCATCAGCTTGAATAGACATCCCCAAAGCTATATATACAGTAGACATCAATACCTTCTACATATCCACATGCACACACACACACTCTCGCCCAAAAACGCGCACGTAGAACAGCTGTTTAAGGGCCAGGGAGTTGGCTCAGGACCTGACGAAGCTCAGCTTCAAGGGGCAGTGACGGAGGAGCAGGAAGGCCTGGGCCACCACCTTGTAGTTCTGCCCGGTGACAAAGCCGCTCAGGCGCACGTCCACCTCGGTCTCGAGGGCTGAGGGTGCAGCGCCAGCCGCCTGGATGGCCACCATGACCTCGTAGCACATGCAGGTGAGGAGCTGGGTGCGGGCCCACTGACCCAAGGTGGATCCACCGGAACAGGCATGGTACTCTGTGTCCTTCAGCCCAGTCAGGTCCACCATACGGAGGGTCTCGGCGTAAGTCTCTGTTGGCCGCAGCACGTACGACTGGAGATAAAACAGATAGAGATATAACATAACTGTTTATTGCCATCAAATGGGCATTTGTCTTACAAATCAAAGTTATATGATGTAAGGTGACATTGTGACCTTGTATTGCCCCAGTGGCAACTCAAGTAACTACAAACACATTGAGACTGGCCAAGATCCAGTGCCTCAGTTCACACTGCAGCATTTTTGACCAGTGACAGATTGCACCTCTAAACACAACACCAGAACACACAGTTAGCCTACTTTCAGCCCAGTCAACAGAGCCATCTAGGCACTGCCGGCAGATGCAGGAGATCCTCCTGGCAGTCTACCATCCTTCCCAGGAGCCTTTGCAGGTTAAGCTCATGCAGAGGCAGATTTGGACCAGGTCGTGGAGGAGGAAGGCCTTCTCGTGCAGGTAGCAGGCATTGAAGAGGAGTGGATAGAAATTGAACAACAAACAGCTAAGGTTCTCCATGGTGCTCGGGCCACTCTGAGTGAAGCCCTCGGCAGCAAGAAACCTCAGGCTCTTCATGGCTCTCTCTTCTCTGGTCTGTCCTCGAGGTCCGGGTCTTGAAGTGTTAGGATCAACCAATCAGCCCTTGTGACTGGATGTGTTTGTGTTGTTGCTCTCTCCCCAACTGTCTCTCTGTATGTTGATTCTTTGTCTCTGCTAGTACTGTATATCTGTCTGGACCTCGAGAGGCTTGGCGCGTGAGGTAGGTGAGTAGGAGGGCTATTTTTTTGAAACAGCCGTCTCATTCCATTCGCCTCTCGAATGGGTTATCTATTTGCATCTTTCACCAAGGGGCAGAGCAGAAACAACCTTATCCTACTGCTTACAAAATTAGGTCCAACCTCCCTCCATACCACCAACATTGAAATGACCTGTTTATGCAAGCAAGCTATAAAAAGACGCCAGTAACAACAATAACAGAAAAGCAATGTAGACAAACATAGCATGGACGTTGTACAGGGTAACATTGGCATCATGCCCACACTGAAATGATAGATTTACTGAAGGCTTAGATGTTAATCAAGACCAAAGTAGTGGCAGATCAGATATCATAATGTACTAGCCTAACATGACTGGTTATGAAAACATTATGCATTTGATGAGAGTACGCTGGACCACCCAGAGTGTTGTAAATATACTGAACAAAAATATAAAAGTGTTGGTCCCATGTTTCATGAGTTGAAATAAAAGATCCCAGAAATGTTCCAAATGCACAAAAAGTTTATTCCTCTAAAATGTTGTGTACAAATTTGTTTAAATTCCTGTTAGTGAACATTTCCCCTCTGCCAAGGTAATTCATAATTCACCTGACAGGTGTGGTATATCAAGAAGTTGATTAAACAGCATGATCATTTCACAGGTGCACCTTGTGCTGGGGACAATCAAAGGCCACTCTAAAAGGCACTGCATCTCAGTGCTAGAGCCGTCACCACAGACCCTGGTTCGATTCCAGGCTGTAACACAACCGGTTGTGATTCCCATAGTCCCAAAGGGCGGCGCACAATTGGCCCAGGGCCGTCCGGGTTAGGGTTTGGCTAGGGTAGGCTGTCATTGTAAATAAGAATTTGTTCTTAACTGACTTGCCTAATTAAATAAAGATTCAATAAAAAATAAAAAGTTGTCACACAACACAATGCCAGTTAACCACCTAACTGAGGAACTCAATTTAACCTTGCGCAATACCCTACATGCAGTTGGACCCCTAAAAACGAAAAACATTTCTCATAAGAACTTAGCTCCCTGGTATACAGAAAATACCCAAGCTCTGAAGCAAGCTTCCAGAAAATTGGAAATGGCACCACATCAAACTGGAAGTCTTCCGACTAGCTTGGAAAGACAGTACCGTGCAGTATCAAAGAGCCCTTACTGCTGCTCGATCATCCTATTTTTCCAACTTAATTGAGGAAAATAAGAACAATCCCCCAAAAAATGTAGATACTGTCGCAAAGCTAACTAAAAAGCAGCATTCCCCAAGTGAGGATGTCTTTCACTTCAGCAGTAATAAATTCATGAACTTCTTTGAGGAAAAGATCATGATCATTAGAAAGCAAATTACAGACTCCTCTTTAAATCTGCGTATTCCTCCAAAGCTCAGTTGTCCTGAGTCTGCACAACTCTACCAGGACCTAGGATCAAGAGAGACACTCAAGTGTTTTAGTACTATATCTCTTGACACAATGATGAAAATAATCATGGCCTCTAAACCTTCAAGCTGCATACTGGACCCTATTCCAACTAAACTACTGAAAGAGCTGCTTCCTGTGCTTGGCCCTCCTATGTTGAACATAATAAACGGCTCTCTATTCACCGGATGTGTACCAAACTCACTAAAAGTGGCAGTAATAAAGACTCTCTTGAAAAAGCCAAACCTTGACCCAGAAAATATTTTAAAAACTATCGGCCAATATTGAATCTTCCATTCCTCTCAAAAATTTTAGAAAAGGCTGTTGCGCTGCAACTCACTGCCTCCCTGAAGACAAACAATGTATACAAAATGCTTCAGTCTGGTTTTAGAACCCATCATAGCACTGAGACTGCACTTGTGAAGGTGGTAAATTACCTTTTAATGACATCAGACAGAGGCTCTGCATCTGTCCTCGTGCTCCTAGACCTTAGTGCTGCTTTTGATACCATCGATCACCACATTCTTTTGGAGAGATTGGAAACCCAAATTGGTCTACACAGACAAGTTCTGGCCTGGTTTAGATCTTATCTGTTGGAAAGATATGTTTGTCTCTGAATGGTTTGTCCTCTGACAAATCAACTGTAAATTTCGGTGTTCCTCAAGGTTCCGTTTTAGGACCACTACTGTTTTCACTATATATTTTACCTCTTGGGGATGTCATTCGAAAACATAATGTTAACTTTCACTGCTATGCGGATGACACACAGCTGTACATTTCAATTAAACATGGTGAAGCCCCAAAATTGCCCTCGCTAGAAGCCTGTGTTTCAGACATAAGGAAGTGGATGGCTGCAAACTTTCTACTTTTAAACTCGCACAAAACAGAGATGCTTGTTCTAGGTCCCAAGAAACAAATAGATATTCTGTTGAGTCTGACAATTAATCTTAATGGTTGTACAGTCGTCTCAAATAAAACTGTGAAGGACCTCGGCGTTACTCTGGACCCTGATCTCTCTTTTGACGAACATACGAAGACTGTTTCAAGGACAGCTTTTTTCCATCTACGTAACATTGCAAAAATCAGAAACTTTCTGTCCAAAAATGATGCAGAAAAATGTATCCATGCTTTTGTTACTTCTAGGTTAGACTACTGCAATGCTCTACTTCCCGGCTACCCGGATAAAGCACTAAATAAACTTCAGTTAGTGCTAAATACGGCTGCTAGAATCCTGACTAGAACCAAAAAATGTTATCATATTACTCCAGTGCTAGCCTCCCTACACTGGCTTCCTGTCAAGGCAAGGGCTGATTTCAAGGTTTTACTGCTAACCTACAAAGCATGACATGGGCTTGCTCCTACCTATCTCTCTGATTTGGTCCTGCTGTACATACCTACACGTACGCTACGGTCACAAGACACAGGCCTCCTAATTGTCCCTAGAATTTCTAAGCAAACAGCTGGAGGCAGGGCTTTCTCCTATAGAGCTCCATTTTTATGGAATGGTCTGCCTACCCATGTGAGAGATGCAAACTCGGTCTCAACCTTTAAGTCTTTACTGAAGACTCATCTCTTCAGTGGGTCATATGATTGAGTGTAGTCTGGCCCAGGAGTGTGAAGGTGAACGGAAAGGCTCTGGAACAACGAACCGACCTTGCTGTCTCTGCCTGGCCGGTTCCCCTTTTTCCACTTGGATTCTTTGCCTTTAACCCTTTTACCCTGAGTCACTGGCTTACTGGTGCTCTTTCATGCCGTCCCTAGAGTGGGTTGAGTCACTGATGCGATCTTCCTGTCTGGGTTGGCGCCCCCCCCTTGGGTTGTGCCGTGGCGGAGATCTTTGTGGGCTATACTCGGCCTTGTCTCAGGATGGTAAGTAGGTGGTTGAAGATATCCCTCTAGTGGTGTGGGGGCTGTGCTTTGGCAAAGTGGGTTGGGTTATATCCTTCCTGTTTGGCCCTGTCAGGGGGTATCATCGGATGGGGCCACAGTGTCTCCTGACCCCTCCTGTCTCAGCCTCCAGTATTTATGCTGCAGTAGTTTATGTGTCGAGGGCTAGGGTCAGTTTGTTATATCTGGAGTACTTCTCCTGTCTTATCCGGTGTCCTGTGTGAATTTAAGTATGCTCTCTCTAATTCTCTCTCTCTCTTTCTTTCTCTGTCTCGGAGGACCTGAGCCCTTGGACCATGCCTCAGGACTACCTGGCATGATGACTCCTTGCTGTTCCTAGTCCACCTGGCCATGCTGCTGCTCCAGTTTCAACTGTTCTGCCTGCGGCTATGGAATCCTGACCTGTTCACAGGACGTGCTACATGTCCCAGACCTATTGTTTGACCATGCTGGTCATTTATGAACATTTGAACATCTTGGCCATGTTCTGTTATAATCTCCACCCGGCACAGCCAGAAGAGGACTGGCCACCCCTCATAGCCTGGTTCCTCTCTAGGTTTCTTCCTAGGTTTTGGCCTTCAAGTTTTTCCTAGCCAACGTGCTTGAACACCTGCATTGCTTGCTTTTTGGCATTTTAGGCTGGGTTTCTGTACAGCACTTTGAGATATCATCTGGTGTTAGAAGGGCTATATTAAAAAAAAATGATTTGATTGCCACAGATGTCTCAAGTTTTGAGAGAGGTCCAACTGGTAATTTTACTGCAGGAATGTCTACCAGAGCTGTTGCCAGAGAATTTAACGTTAATTTCTCTACCATAAGCTGCCTCCAACGTCATTTTAGAGAATTTGGCAGTACTTCCAACTGGTCTTACAACCGCAGACCACGTGTGGTCACACCAGATACTGACTGATTTTCTGATTCAACCACATACCTTTTACATTTAAGGTATCTGTGACCAACAGATGCATATCTATATTCCCAGTCATTTGAAATCCATAGATTATGGCCTAATCAATGGATTTAAATTGCCTGTAACTCAGTATGTATGTATGTTGTTGCATGTTGCGTTTACATTTTTGTTCAGTGTATTTTCCTAAATATTCACAGAGCCTTAGCACGGAATGTTTTGCCATAAGAGAACACATTTTACATTTGACAGCTTCCACAGGACGTAAACAAAGTGTATCACTTTATTACTTCTTACAAATTGTTTTACATTTTTCTTCTTCCCAAATCTGAAAGCATCAGCCTTCATTAGATTGTGACTTTTTTCAATTGACAAACTACAATGATCACAAGCAAAGTGTATCATGCTTTCATACATCAAAATACAGACAATACAAAACATACTGCATTTACTCTCATACGTAGATTGTGACTGTTTAAATCATTATATTAAATGAAAGTGGTCATCTATAGAAACCTGAGAAGAAACTTCAGTCTAGAGGGCTTTGAAAGGTGAGTGGAATATTCAACATGACACATTCAACATGAAACTCAGTCACCAATACAAGGCACATAAGCTCATTTTTGTACAGAGTTACTATTATTCCATAGTATAGAGAGTGATTGTGTCCCACAGCCCTATACTATATTTAGGCCCACCTGATCTGACCAGAAACCACTCAGGGCCCTAGCTATAGGCTAAACCACAGGGAGGTGTGTCTCTCAGTCTCTGTATCCCTGAGTGGAGTGCAGACTGCAGTCATGCTGGGGGGTGGTAGTGGTGGTGGTGGTGATGGTGCTCGTGGTGGTGGTGGTGTTCATGCCTCTGAACCAAGGGGATCAAGCCCCCAGAGGAGGAAGGCAGGCTGGACAGCACCACACTCTCTCGCTGCACATTGAGTAGGGTTCTGGAGGGGGACCCAGCCTCTCTGGCCCTGGAGCGAAGCCTCTTACTCTGGCTGTGCTGTAAGGGGAGTTGGGGCTGGGAGTATGGCTGAGAGGGGTGGCACCATTTGGAGGGGTGGTGGCCATGGAGCTTGCTTGATTTATCCCTACCCCCTCCTCCCCCTCCTCTGTCTCTCCCCACTGCCTTGGCTTGGCCCCTGAGAGACCTGAGGAAGGAAAGGCCCCTGCCTCTGGACTCTGTAGGGCCACCGTTCTTCCCCACCACCACTGAGCGGCGCTGCTGGTCTGAGCGGGCGTCCGGTCTGGGCACCTGAGAGTGGGCGTCTGCAGAGGATGGAGAACATCATGTTATACTGTCATTTCTCTTTGTTGAATGTCATTCATCTTTGGTGTATTTTCAGTAAAAACCATGTTGAGTTTAATGATCTGTGCCTCAAAAGTGCTGAAAATAAATGGTCATTGTGTACCTACCTGCATCGTCAAACTTGGAGGAATAGTTCTCTATCCCAGCTAGGTCTAAGTAGTGGTTCCTGCGTTCTGTGTTTTCATCCACACAGTGAAAAGTCCTCTCTGGGCTCCCTGCCTCCTCCTGCTGGACTTCCTCTATTCGGTCCCCTGTTCTGGAGCTGCTGGAGGGGGCCACCACCAGTTTGACCTTCAGGGCTGTGCTGTTAGATGAAGGCTGCATGGCCGACGCATCAACCACCTCATAGATGGACTGCATGAGACTGGACATATCCTGTAACACAGAGACACACACAGACACCATTAGTAAGACTGCAGGGTTGACTTAATCTTAAGAGAAAACTCATAATGCGCAAAAGTTGCTTGTTGTAGCTGTGTGAAGCTACCGTACCTCATTGGTGACTTTACCACTGTTGTCAAAGTGATACAGTGTGAAGATCCACTCCTGTCGAGTGTCATCCTCCAACACCACATTGCACTCTGTGTCCTGTAACCATGAATAATTGTCACTTTTACGCAGACCCTTTTATGCGTTCTTACATTTTACAAGTGATCCCAGGAATTGAACCCACTAGCCTAGCATTGACGTTCCATGCTCTACCTACTGAGCTGCAGAGGACCAAACACAACAGGTACCATATTATGATCATCAAACAAATCCCTGCCAGACTCTGTAAAGATTCTATAGATCAAATCCTTTTGTAGTTGTAGTGTACAGGATAGTAAAAGACCAAAAGCCACTCACATCAACATGGCTGTTCCTCTTCCTGGGCTGTCTGAATGGAATGTGGATGTAGCTCTCTCTCTCCTTCTCCCCTCCCTTCTCTGATGGCAGTACCACTGTAAAACAAACAAAGTACAGTGAGGGGGAAAAAGTATTTGATCCCCTGCTGATTTTGTATGTTTGCCCACAGACAAAGAAATGATCAGTCTATAATTTTAATGGTAGGTTTATTTGAACAGTGAGAGACAGAATAACAACAAAAATCCAGAAAAACGCATGTCAAAAAGGTTATAAATTGATTTGCATTTTAATGAGGGAAATAAGCCTTTGACCCCTCTGCAAAACATAACTTAGTACTTTGTGGCAAAACCCTTGTTGGCAATCACAGAGGTCAGACGTTTCTTGTAGTTGGCCACCAGGTTTGCACACATCTCAGGAGGGATTTTGTCCCACTCCTCTTTGCAGATCTTCTCTAAGTCATTAAGGTTGAGGCTGACGTTTGGCAACTCGAACCTTCAGCTCCCTCCACAGATTTTCTATGGGATTAAGGTCTGGAGACTGGCTAGGCCACTCCAGGACCTTAATGTGCTTCTTCTTGAGCGACTCATTTGTTGCCTTGGCCGTGTGTTTTGGGTCATTGTCATGCTGGAATACCTATCCACGACCCATTTTCAGTGCCCTGGTTGAGGGAAGGAGGTTCTCACCCAAGATTTGACGGTACATGGCCCCGTCCATCGTCCCTTTGATGCGGTAAAGTTGTCCTGTCCCCTTAGCAGAAAAACACCCCCAAAGCATAATGTTTCCACCTCCATGTTTGACGGTGGGGATGGTGTTCTTGGGGTCGTAGGCAGCATTCCTCCTCCTCCAAACACAGCGAGTTGAGTTGATGCCAAAGAGCTCCATTTCGGTCTCATCTGACCACAACACTTTCACCCAGTTGTCCTCTGAATCATACAGATGTTCATTGGCAAACTTCAGACGGGCATGTTTATGTGCTTTCTTGAGCAGGGGGACCTTGCGGGCGCTGCAGGATTTCAGTCCTTCATGGCGTAGTGTGTTACCAATTGTTTTCTTGGTGACTATGATCCCAGCTGCCTTGAGATCATTGACAAGATCCTCCCGTGTAGTTCTGGGCTGATTCCTCACCGTTCTCATGATCTTTGCAACTCCACGAGGTGAGATCTTCCATGGAGCCCCAGGCCGAGGGAGATTGACAGTTCTTTTGTGTTTCTTCCATTTGCGAATAATTGCATCAACTGTTGTCACCTTCTCACCAAGCTGCTTGGCGATGGTCTTGTAGCCCATTCCAGCCTTGTGTAGGTCTACAATCTTGTCCCTGGCGTCCTTGGAGAGCTCTCCCTTTAAGAGTGTGCTCCTAATCTCAGCTCGTTGCCTGTATAAAAGACACATGGGTGCCAGAAATCTTTCTGATTGAGAGGGGGTCAAATACTTATTTCCCTCATTAAAATGCAAATCAATTTATAACATTTTTGACATGTGTTTTTCTGGATTTTGTTGCTGTTATTCTGTCTCTCACTGTTCAAATAAACCTACAATTAAAATTATAGACGGACCATTTCTTTGTCAGTGGGCAAACGTACAAAATCAGCGGAGGATCAAATACTTTTTTCCCTCACTGTATATTCTCTTTAGCCTTTGTGTTAGCTGTTTACAGACGATAATACACACACTGTATCCCAGGTTTCCCCGACAAGCAAGGGGAATTCTTAGTTAAGATATGAACCATACCGAATCAAACAGGTCAATCATTGAGTAAGTCTAAGATGTTAGGTTAATGATGCATGCTAGACTAGAATCAGTGCAACAGTAATGTGATCAGCCTGATCCACTGAGCTGTCCTTTCTCTACTCACCCTGTAGGGGGCTCTTATCGTTCAGGGACTGCTCATCCTTCACTTCCCTTCTGCACAATTCCTGGAAAAAGAGGGAGGGGAGCGATGGACCAAGTGAGAATTAGGAGAGAAAAAGTCACAGAAGAGGGGGGGTAGAGATAGGGAGAAGGAGAAAGACAAGAAAGTTTAAATGATGTGAGAGCAGGTAATCTTTGATCATCTGGGGGCCTATTGTTTGTCATCAGCTGGGTAAATAACACTGTGAGAACCAGCTCCCAGCTGGTGTTTTCAAGTTCACCTCAACTTCCGATAAATTCAATAAAACCATATGTGTTCTATAACTAATCAGATGTTATGCAGACACAGCTCTAAATCCACGCACACACATAATAGAACGCTAATTCGATATACATGTAGCTAGCAAATCAAATTCTATTTGTCACATGCAGGACCAGTAGTAATTAACTTCCCCTTTGGGATGAAAACTGTGCTTCTAATCTGCCCCCTGATCTCCTCCGCTCACTGGGACAGTGTGTTCTACAGTTGATGTACTGAGGGTCAGCAGAGAACCCCGGAAACTTGTCACGTGGGACCGAGTGGGGAACAGAAGGTCAAGACGTCACTACCCTGAACACAGGAGCCACAGACAGATGACTGACCTTCTCTGTCTGTGTCTCGTTTCTCATCTGATCTTCCTGAGAGATAAAATCTGCCAGGGTCTGTTTTCCTAACATTCGAAGAGCTACTTCTGATATCAGAGTCCATAAATGACTGACATTAGCTCAAATCTACCTCATAATCTAATGTCCAAGAAGCAGAAGACAAATGTCTATTCCACTTTCCAGCAGCATACCACCCTGCATCACACTGCTGGCTTGCCACTGAAGCTAAGAAAGGTTAGTCCCTGCATGGGAGACAAAATGCTACTGGTAGTGGTATTGGAAGGCCAGTAGGAGGCACTCTTTCCTCTGATCTAAAAAAAATGTCCCAACATAGTACCACAGCATGAGTCATAATACCCATAAAGCCTAGTGGTGAAACAAGGAAATGGTCCCAATTGTTTTTCCACCATTAATTTTCCCAATAGGGGATTTTAGAAACACTTAAAATAAGGGCTGTGTTTCCTGTAAATCCATGTAAATCTCTCTAGGACAAGCTGACTTTTATCAATAAATTCACCTGTATTTACCCCCCAAAAATGAAACGCTAATTAGCAGCTAATGTGGCTATGATAAAGAACTACAAATGCCATGATGATCTAGACGAGACTGCCGAATCGAGGCAAAGGTAAGAATCTCTCGATTAACTATCTAATGTTAGCTAAATTGAGTAATTAATCAACTGGCCCAATTTCTTTAAATTAAGAATTCTGTGAACTGTCTTGTGCAAGTTTTATATTGACACAATACCTGTTAGCAAAGGTGTCAGCTAGAGATGTGTGCAGGAACTTGCAGGAATTTGTAGTTTTGCATTAAATCTACTTTGATGCTAATTAGCATTTTTGAATCTGAGCGTAGAGCTGAATATATTTTTAAAAGTCAGCTTGTCCGAGAGAGATTGACATGGTTATTAAAACATCCGCCAGGGTAAATCTACACAAAACACAGCCCTTATTTTAAGTGTTTCTAAAATTTCGGATGGGAAAAACGACTGGTGGAAAAACTATTGGAACCATTTCCTTGTTTGACCGCTAGGTTTTATGGGTATTAATACACCTCCATTGCCAGGGCAGTGGTTGGGGATATTGCCCTGTGAGTGTGCTGTCTTTTGGACGGGACGTTAAACGGGTGTCCTGACTCTCTGTGGTCACTAAAGATCCCATGGTGCTTATCGTAAGAGTAGGGGTGTTAACACTGGTGTCCTGGCTAAATTCCCAATCTGGCCCTCATACCATCATGGCCACCTAATCATCCCCAGCTTCCAATAGGTTCATTCCTCTCCCCTGTAACTATTCCCCAGGTCTTTACTGTAAATGAGAATGTGTTCTCAGTCAACTTACCTGGTAAAATAAGGGTAAATTTTTTATAATTTGTTCTATTTTATTCTGTTCTCAGGGAGGGAATAAAGCACTGGAGAAAAATAGAACCTATACGGGTAAATTTACTGTAAGAGAAGGCAGGCAGGCAGGCAGTCATGCTCATGCCATGACCATGCCTGCTGTGACATCACTATATCCAGTAAAAGTAAATGCATTAAGTCACTCTTGGTATTAAAGTAATATCACCTACAGAGTTCCCATATATGTGTAGAACTGAGCGTCCCATATGGAAACAATAACACACAGTCTATAAATTTACTATCTTCAAAAACCCGCTGAGACTACAACCTATTTATAATGCCTATGGGCTCAAAGCGGATGTTAACTTCAACTAAATCCACTGGGTAGTTGTTGCTTGGTGAGTACCCACACTTTGAAACTAGGTGTTCCCTTGAACGGTGTTGAGCATATTGCATGTGCTATCAAGACCAATCAAGATCTGAGCATATGATATCCAACCCTCTGTTGCAACAAGTCAGAAACCATCCCTTCAAAAAAGGACAGTGAAAGCACCAAAACATTAGATCTATGCGTCTAACTGTCTCCACCACAGACATTCCCAGCAGCCAGCCGCCCACAGCTCTGACAGATGCAGATGAGTAACAAAGAGCCTGTGGAGTCTGAGAGGACCATGCTGACAGATAACCCTGACTGCTGATGGCTTCAACCAGCATACCAGCCAAACCCCTGCCATCGACCGCCACGCTCTGCCTGCTATGGACCCTTTCATCTGGGGTCGGGTTACCGACCGAGAGGGGAGAGGAGCGGGGGCCTTTTCCTGCACTCAACTGGGTGTCACCAAGCTTTGCATCCTGTCCTGTCGCCCCCTCTCTCCCACCCGCCTTTAGTTAGAGTCAAACGCAGAGCCCTGAGAAGAGAAGAGAACAGTACAGAGCTTTGTTTAAAACTTCTTGGCGCACCCATCCCATTAGCGGGATCATTTTTGTCAACATCCGCTGAATTGCAAAGCGCCAAATTCAAATGAAATTACTAAAAATATTACATTTTAATGAAATCACAAGTGCAATATAGCAAAACACAGCTTAGCTTGTTGTTAATCCACCTGGCGTGTCAGATTTCAAAAAAGGTTTTCGGCGAAAGCTATCCAAGCGTTTATGTTAGGACATCTCTCTCAGCAGACAAAGCATTACAAACAGCTAACAGCAGAGTAGATTGGTCACGAAAGTCAGAAAAGCAATAAAATGAATCGCTTACCTTTGATGATCTTCGGATATTTGGACTCACGAGATTCCCAGTTACACAATAAATGTTCCTTTTGTTCCATAAAGATTATTTTTAAATTCAAAAACGTCCATTTGGTTGGCGTGTTATGTTTAGAAATCCACAGGCTCGAGCCGTCACGAAGGGGCAGACGAAAATTCCAAATAGTATCCGTAAAGTTTGTAGAAACATGTCAAACATTTTTTTATAATCAATCCTCAGGTTGTTTTTACAATAAATAATCGATAATATTTAAACCGGAGTGAGAGAGAAAATGTCTGCTCCAAGCTGCTCACGTATGCAAAACTCTGCTGGCACCCAGCCATCCAATGACACGATGTGGTCTTTCTCGCTCATTTTTTAGAATAAAAGCCTGAAACTATGTCTAAAGACTGTTTACACCATGTGGAAGCCATAGGAAAATGAATCTGGTTGATATCCCTTTAAATGGAGGGAAGGCATGCAATGGAACAGAGAGGTTTCAGGAAAAACAGCACTTCCTGGTTGGATTTTTCTCAGGTTTTCGCCTGCAATATCAGTTCTGTTATACTCCCAGAAAATATTTTGTCAGTTATGGAAACTTTAGAGTGTTTTCTATCCTAATCTGACAATTATATGCATATTCTAGATTCTGGGCCTGAGAAATAGGCAGTTTCATTTGGGTACGTTTTTCATCCAAACATCAAAATTCTGCCCCCTACACTCGGAGGTTTTAACAATCTCTCTTCCTGCCAAACAATACCTGGATAGGTGGTTGATCATCTCTCTTCCTGTTAACCAATACCTGGATAGGTGGTTGATCATCTCTCTTCCTGTCAACCAATATTTGGATAGGTGGTTGATTGTATGGGGGTGGGGCTGTATGGGGAAGGATGGTTGCTTCATCACAGGAGTTTATGTGAAGCAGCTTCTGTTATTTACCTTTATGTATTTATTTGTTATATACATAATAGGAAGATAAGTCTCTTGAAGTTGGTATACAAGTTGATATTCAAAGAATGTAAAGGGGGTTGGGGTTGTTTTCAGGCTCAGGCAATAGTTAACGTTAAGTCAGAGAATAACCATTAAGAAGTTCTCATTTTCAGAGGTCTGGCCTTGCTCACAGAAACCAGATGTGAGTGATTTCTGGAGGAGGGGAACTGAGGGAGGGATTTGGATGTTGAGCTGTAGTTGGGTGAGGAAACGCTGGAGCCAGAGTCTATACAAGTACCTAGCTATAGAACTGGGCCTCTCTCCAACTGCCCAATCAGTTCTGCTGGCCATGAGGGTGGAAAGCAGTGGGAAATGTTCAGATCATTGTGGGTAGAGATGTCCAAGGGTTCTTACCACCTAATGATATGACCATGGTCTCTTTCTCTCTTTGTCTCCATCTGTCTCTCTTTCTTTCTCGCTCATCCTCTGTCTGAGCTATAGCCCAACAAACAAGGTGGGTAACCAAACATGAAAGGGTGAGCCAGCCACCTGAACAATCCAATCTGTGTTTGGGAAAATCGGTTTCCCTGGCTTAGAGCTGGAATGTTCTGGGAGGCGATTTCAGCCCAAATATAATCACAGTCCAGAATCTGAACAGTAGAATAATAAACAGAAACCTCTGGTACAACAAACAGGACAGAAACACCTTGGTGGAAACAATAAGAGGAGGACTAGAAGGAAGATTCCTTCTCCAAACCCAAGAGAATGACTGGCCCAGTTTAACCAACACTGTTGTTCCAAATAGAAATCCACACAGAGACAGTGATGCAAACGGCAATTTCGATTCTGATATGATTGGTTGCATTTCATCAGACAACTTTTTTTATACTTAGTGTTTGTACATTTTACAAACTCTCTGGCTCACTTGACTGAGCTGTACCTGATCCAAACCTGCCTTGGATAAACAGGTTTATTAATGAAAAGTGCCTTTGTTATTGCCTCAGGTGATATTGTCAACACTCCACCCTGAGTCATTGTAATTAAACAGAAACAGTATGTCAATATTGAGGTTAATTGTTCCACAAGTCTGAAATTGTTTAACATCCTGATGGAAATTAGGTTCTATGACCTGAGGCTGCAGGATGTTGACACAAGTGATCTAGGACATGTGACCGCTACAGCCTGGACACCCCAATGAAGGCATCAAAGTTGACACTATAATCAAGCTTCATTACTGAAAAGAGGATAAACAATTAACATAATCTTAGACAGCCAGACACACACATGAAGTGCCCAGGCAAATAACATAGAGTATACCAGTACACTGCAAACTGTAGCTAGCCAGACAGTTACATATGCGGTTGTGCCATGGAGCCGCTAATGGTGGAGCTGGAATACTGAATCACAGGAACAATTGAACTGCCATTAAAAAGGCGTGGAGGACCTGGGTCTCATTATAGAAACCTGGCAGGCTCAGCCTTTCTTTCCTAATAACAGGCTCCAGAAAGACAGCAGCATGGACCAACACTTCATTAACACCTCCTACCCACCATGAGTTCAAAATGACACTACAGCAGGCATTCAAAATGGCTCCAACAGGTCTTTCCAAGTGTTGAAAGATGATTACGAGAGAGAAAAGAAGACGTTCAAAATATGTGAGTAAGGCAGTGAGTGGTCACACAGTTAAGAGTCAAAGAAGAGTTATGAGCATCAAGATATTGTACTCACACCATGCTACATCTTCCCAAATGTGACCATCTCATTAACAGTACTAAGCCTACTTGTGAAGGTGTTCCACCCACAACCAGACACTCCGCCTACCAGACCTTGTCTCCCCCTGCAAGCACCAGATGTGGGGTTTCAGTGTGGCGGTAATGAAAGACCCTGCTGTTCTGGACAGCGGCCATATGCATTTCACACAGACATGACAGCCTCCTCTCACAGAGAGCGGGGGGAGGGGGGGTTGCTTTGCCTTGGCTGGGACTGGGAGGGAGGGAGGAGCAGACCTGGCTGAGACATCATGCACATGTGATTCAGAGTCAGTGAACCCTAGTGCGAACACCAGTGTGGACTCAATGTGAGCATGAAGTGGTGACTGACAGTGTTAATCCTCAATGGATGGATGAATCAGGATGTAAACAAGACTGAGAAGGCAGCAATTCAAAATGTTATTTGTTGTTTACCCAGATGGTACAGTTGTTTACCCAGATGGCTGTGATTTATGTATAAAGATTGATGAATAAAACACCATGTATTAAATAGAGAATTGTCAATTTGCTTACCTTTGTCTTAGATAAGAAGCGATGCAGAAGCACTGCCTTCATCTTTTCATTAGGATTCTAAGCTCTTCCACTCTGGGCGGCTGTGGTCCATTCAGCTACCCTTTCACAGGAATCCACCATTCTGGTTCTTGTTAGCGTCATTATCCAAGTTCAAGCCTCTCAACTCTAATGACACACATGTGTCTGTGTTGCTTTCCATTTACAGGCCTTTCTGGGCCAGAAAGAGCCAGAAGCAGATGCATCATGAACATGGTCCAGAGAAGGATGCTAACCCCCCCAGGATGCAAAATACAAACTAGAGTTTGGTAAACAACTGACTGTTAGCATTGACAAACTAAAGAACTGTCCTAGAGAAGTAGGCCTATGGGGATTTAGGTGTGAGAAGGATTTGGCAGCAGGGTATTTTAATTTTTTATTTAACTAGGCAAGTCAGTTAAGAACTAATTCTTATTTACAACGACGGCCTAGGAACAGTGGATTAACTGCCTTGTTCAGTGGCAGAACGACAGAGTTTTACTTTGTCAGCTCAGGGATTCGATTTGGCAATCTTTCAGTTACTGGCCCAACACTAATCTCTAGGCTGCCTGCCGCCCCAAATATGGCTAGTGACTGTCTGATGACTCTCTCTCTCTCTCACACTGAAAATCTGCAAACAAATGAAATGTTCATTCTATTTCAATATCTCTGGAAAATGCGTTGTACAGTACCTGCTTGAATCTGATTTTGTGGGTGTGGAGGTCCGTACATTCCAGCTCTCTCTGACAGGTGAGCACATTGGCAGCAAAACTACCACCTGGAAGAAACAAACAAATACAAAAATAAAGTCTATATCCTGCATAACACTATGTTTGAGAGACATACATTTGAGACCTTCCTAAAGGTGATTCTTACCTTCAGGATTTTCTCTGCGTTTACAGGCTATCCAAATTATGCATGGAATGGAAACATAAAAGAGAAAAATAAAAGATTGTTACATTTTGGTTATTAAGAGATGTACAGTAGCCCCTGAAACTAAATACTAAAAGATTGTTACATTTGGTTATTAAGAGATATACAGTAAGCCCCTGAAACTAAATACTAAAAGATTGTTACATTTGGTTATTAAGAGATATACAGTAGCCCCTGAAACTAAATACTAAAAGATTGTTACATTTTGGTTATTAAGAGATATACAGTAAGCCCCTGAAACTAAATACTAAAAGATTGTTACATTTGGTTATTAAGAGATATACAGTAGCCCCTGAAACTAAATACTAAAAGATTGTTACATTTTGGTTATTAAGAGATATACAGTAGCCCCTGAATCTAAATACTAAAAGATTGTTACATTTTGGTTATTAAGAGATATACAGTAGCCCCTGAAACTAAATACTAAAAGATTGTTACATTTTGGTTATTAAGAGATATACAGTAAGCCCCTGAAACTAAATACTAAAAGATTGTTACATTTGGTTATTAAGAGATATACAGTAGCCCCTGAAACTAAATACTAAAAGATTGTTACATTTGGTTATTAAGAGATATACAGTAAGCCCCTGAAACTAAATACTAAAAGATTGTTACATTTGGTTATTAAGAGATATACAGTAGCCCCTGAAACTAAATACTAAAAGATTGTTACATTTGGTTATTAAGAGATATACAGTAGCCCCTGAAACTAAATACTAAAAGATTGTTACATTTGGTTATTAAGAGATATACAGTAGCCCCTGAAACTAAATACTAAAAGATTGTTACATTTTGGTTATTAAGAGATATACAGTAGCCCCTGAATCTAAATACTAAAAGTCTCACCATGTTTTGATTGGAGTTTGCCCATATTTTGTGGTATTTCCTCTTGTGCCTTGAACCTTCATCTATTTGCGCATTGATCAAGACATCTTCATCATCTCCCATTGATAACAACAAAGACAGTTGTATCCTGTATGCACCGATATGTCGTTTTTGCCATTAAGTTATTATAGGGTTGAGATAGACAAGAGGACCGAAGCTTCGTGAAAGTGCACACAAGTATGTTGGACAGAGAGAACTTGCGGAGTTTATTATGGAAAAGAAACGAATAATCAATACACAGAGGGTACAGCACATCCTGCTGGCCATTAGGGGAAAATATTTTCTCAATTTTTATTGAGCGCAAACAACAAATGAGCTCACAATGACATAATTTAACGCGTGCATGATGTGTCTTTCGTGTAAACATAAAATAAGAGCCCTTCATTATGCAAACGTTTTATTTGTTTAGTATCTAGATCGCTTTTTCCCTAAATAGGCTACTGTATATTGGGGCGACAGGTAGCCTAGTGCGTTGGGCCAGTAACCCAAAGGTTGCTAGATAAAATCCCCGAGCTGACAAGGTAAAAATATGTCGTTCTGCCCCTGGACAAGGCAGTTAACCCACTGTTCCCAGGCCATCATTGTAAATAATGATTTGTTCTTTACTGACTTGCCGAGTTAAATAAAGGATAAATTAACATATATATATTGCCACCCAGTGGTGTCTGCGTAATTTGCGCATATAATGGACCAGGGACTGAATGACCTTAGAACGCCACTTCAGTTCCTATCACCTTGTGATGTCTATCTTCTGAAACAAGCCCTTTCTGGTCAAAGAATCCTCAACATTCTTCATAATATTTCTAACCGGGTTGGTGAGACAAACGCGGTAAAAGCCTCCCACTCCCTAAATGTTCACTCCCCAACCCCTCTCACTCCACAATTTTTCACTTCCCAACCCTTTACTCCCCAACCCCTCCCACTTACCAAACCCTCCCACTCCCCAACCCATCCCACTCCCAACCCCTTCCACATTTCACTTCTCAACCCTTCACTCCCATCATTCTTATCCCTTCACTCCCATCATTCATCATTCAGCTCCCCCCATCATTCTCATGATGGGAGGAGCTGATGTCTCTACTGTCTCTACTGATGTCTCTACTAACCACCAACCTGGAGGAAAAGATGGCCGACTATGACGACAAGAACTCTTAAGAGTGTTCGCTGGCTAGCGGTAAGTCTGTCACTCTTTCCGTTTCCCCTATAGTTTCCATGTCACATTAGTGCTATTCATACCAAGGCTCTGTTGTTGATGACAGAGGTTGGTGGGGGTTGTGTGATGAATTGTGTGTCTTCCACATTGCTGTATACTGATTATTACTACAAGCTGCCTTTCAAAATCATCAATATGACCACTCCTCTTTCGTTGTTTTCAATCACATATTACCATCCGGTGTATTAAGTCCACTCTCCCGACACACCACACCAAACTCACTCCTCAACCCCTTAATTCTCCCACAGATTATACCGGAAGATACGGGAGTCCTGATGGACCAGGGCAGAGGTGGTGACCAAGACCAACATGACCCGGCGCCAGAAGACCTGGAAGAACCTGACCATGGACACCTTGGAGAAGCTGGCCCTTGCCAGCACAAGAGGTGATGGCAAGGGCCAGGACAAACTATGCAGAAGAACATGGCTGCCTACAGGGAGATATGGCAGGTGTATTTCAGACCACGTGTATGTGTTTATCCACAGTATAGTGGAGGGGGTGCACAGCCTGTCGTTCAACGTACAGCAAGAGGTGATGATGAGGAACCATATGACTGCAACCCTCCAGGACAAACTATTGAATAATAATATTGCCACCGGCCATACTGGAGACATCCTGTCCACCTTCATCACCCTGGAGAAGGTAAGAAGGCAGTGGACATGGCACTATTCCCCATATAGTGCACTAATTTTGATCAGAGCCTTATGGGTGCTCAATAGATTCAATGACTCTTCCTGGAGTTGTCTATAACCTTATATTTACAGTTATGTTACTGTCAGTTGTGTGTCAAGGTCATCAAATCCAATGTATTTATAAGGCCCTTTTTACATCAGCAGATGCCACAAAGTGCTTAAACAAAAACCCACCCTAAAACCCCAAACAGCAAGAAATGCAGATGTAGAAGCACGGTGGCTAGGAAACACTTCCTAGAAAGGCAGGAGCCTAGGATGAAACCTAGAGAGGAACGAGGCTCTGAGGGGTGGCCAGTCCTCTTCTGGCTGTGCTGGGTGGAGATTTTCAGAGTACATTGCAATTAAGGCTAGATTGTTCTTTAAGATCTTCAAGCATTCATAGATGACCAGTATGGTCAAATAATAATCACACTTGTTGTAGAGGGTGCAAAAGGCCAGTACCTCAGGAGAAAATGTCAGCTGGCTTTTCATAACCGAGCATTTAGAGGTCGAGACAGAAGGAGCAGTAGAGTCAGTAGAAAACAGCACGTCCAGAAGGTAGCACATCCAGTGAACATGTCAGGGTTCCATATAGCCATGGGGAGAGCAGTTAAAACTTGAGCAGCAGCAAGACCAGGACTGTGGGCAGCCAGGAGTCATCAGGCCTGGTAGTCCAGAGGCACGGTCCTAGGGCTCATGTCCTCACCTCGAACAGAGCATCCCCTCACCTGTTCCAGCAGGGGGGTATGCGTCATACAGCCATGAGGCTGTCCTTTGACAGCCAGCTGTCCTACCTGTCAACTTCTACACATGTGGATGTGGGACACAGTAACACTCCCAGCACACACCACAACACTGGCTGAACACACCTTTAACAGCCATTTGGCTTTACTGATTAGCTGAAATGATCTCAAAGAAAATGCTAGGTTTCATGGTTAAGTCAGACTGTATGCTTGCTGCACACATTTGCACATGCAGATCAATGTTGACCATGTACTGTGAAATCAAGGGGGATTTTGTTTTTTTTATAAAAAAAGAGTGGAGATTTGTGGGGGGGGGGGGTAAATGATCATAAAGGTTTCACAGTGTCTCAAAAATATACTCAAAGGGATAACTTGGAAGCTATTAACAGCTTATTTCTAAATAAATGTTCTTTATTTAAAAATGTTAGTTGGTCTCGATCTAATATTCATTAAACACTTCACATGAATGACACAGATGGCTAAAGAAAATTAAGTTGATTGTTTTAAAAGCATTCTAGTAGACAAAGCTTTTGAAAACTTATTTTCCACATTACTGAATATAAAAGTCAATCCCATGTTTGATGGTGTCACCTCTGGATGATCATTTCATGGGTAGTTATCGTACTGTTCAAGATGTTACATTTAGATTGGTTTGTAAACATCCACAGTTTCCATATTCAAAGACTAATAATGTGTCTCATACAGTCTAAAACTTGTCTCCATTATATTACAAAAATGTACATACGTCCGTTAGCAAGCTAACAGACAAAGTTAATATCTTAATTGTAAATGCCCCAGCAGCTAATTGCTGTTGCCAAAAGATTCTTTGATAGCGATGGCTGGCGTGGGTCCAATATGGGTCCAGATGTAGCCTTTCTCTGGACGGATAGGAATGGTGGGGAAAGGACAGCTCCTGGACTTGAAGTACTCCGAGGGGGCGTGGCACACAAACTCCAGGTACTCCATCTTCCTGGGAAAATCCTCCTCTGGACCTATAGAAGTCAGATAATCAATAACAGAGACATTATTGGCTAGTTGTGGTCTTTGAGTCTACTGTGACATTACTCACATTTACACAATGTTCAAAGATAGACATAACTTATTTCTGTATTCTCAAATGTAACTTTAGTCTAATGTGACATAAATTCAGCCTTCTGGGTGGCGCAGTGGTCTAAGGCACTGCATCTTCTTGGTTCGAGCCCAGGCTCTGCCGCAGCCGGGAGGTCCATGGCCCAGCGTCATCCGGGTTTGGCCCGGCAGGGATATCCTTCTCATTGCGGAATAGCGACTCCTGTGGCGGGACGGGCGCAGTGCATGCTGACCAGGTCGCCAGGTGTAAGGTGTTTCCTCCGACACATTGGTGCGGCTGGCTTCCGTGTTGGATGTGCGTTGTGTCAGGAAGCAGTGTGTTTCGGAGGGCGCATGGCTCTCGACTCCGTACGGGAGGTCCAGCGGTATCCATCTGGTTACTACCAAATGGATACCACAAAATTGGGGAGAAAAAAGGCTTTTTAATTTTTTTTTAAGTGATGTAAATTCAATCATCACTCACCAACAATGTAAGTGGCAGGATCAAACAGGTCCTTAGGACTGGCCTGGGTTGGTATCAACCAAGTCAAGGCTGCACTTTTCTCACAGTATTGGTCCTGGACAAAACCTCTGATCTGTGCATAGTATGGCCTCCCATCATCCTCATCTGTAACTTTGATGACATCTCCTATCTGATAATACACACCCTGCACAATGACAAAAGATGTGGCATACAGATACGTTTGTTATGTTTGCTAACATACAGTACTGAATGATTTTTAAAAAATAAGTAAACGTACTGTACCTTATAAAAGACTGATTCTGATGTGATGATAGTGGAAACTGATTCTGGTGCTTTGATTGGCTGTGGAAGAAATCACATTTTGAGGAGCTTCAATTAGAACAATTGTCTGACAATCCAACACAAGGATGTCTGAGTTCCTGTGTATTGAACCAATGGTACTGACATTTTTTAGTTTGAAGATGTGTCTTCTTCCTTTTCCTTTGGTAGAGACCTTTTTTTCGGTAGCAGGGTTTTTGTACTTGGTGCTCCTCAACCGTGCTGATCTCCTGTGGATCTCTTGTTTAGACTGTGGGCAAGATGTGTCAAATACCAATATGACAATGTGGATCACACATGCCTATATGATTGATCTCTGCTTTGCCTTGGAAGTATAACAGTATGGAGGTACAGCCACTAAGGGAAGCACACTCCAGTGCAGTGCAGGCCTATGTATATTTTATATGTGCAAACCTGCTTGCCCCCGACATTATTATGCTGTGTGTTGGAGGACGCAGAGGGTCCAGATGCTCCACTGCTGGTGCTCTTCCCCGTACAGTTATTGCACAGGATCTCTCCTTGGTTTCCCTTTTTCCACATTGACGATGAGTTTGTTTTGCAGACAGCGCAACATGGTTTCAAACCCAGCGGCATCTTGATAGGAAAATGTAGGCCAGCGAAATGAACGCAGAGGCTAGCTAGCTATTTAGCCAGCTAACTGTATTCTGGCTAACATCAGCAACAACAACAAAGCCGTTCTTGACGGACGTACTTAGACAAAAAACTACAGCATGCAAATCAAATACAACCAGCAATAAGCTAGATCTAAAGGAACAACACAAATGGCTACATCGATTTAGCCCAGACAGCTAGCTAATCAGTCTGTAAAAATTTCTTCTTCTTTCAAGTTCAGCTAGCTAGTGTGGGCCACACTAAGCGAAGTGTAATGCTCCACCTACTGTGATGGCGTGTATCGACAGCCTTATATCTAGGTATTATATTTATCTAACAGGCAGGCTTATAAACTATCTATCAGCTACTTATTAGCAAAAGGGAAGTAAAAAAACAACAATCATATTGTCTTAAACAGGAGTACATACTGTTGAGGGTTCGTCAACTATGTTTGGCCTCGGCCCAATTTTTTTCTGAGCTATTAGTCGGCGGGTCAGAACATAAATTATAGCATATAATTTTAGCACAATGAATTGGCCTACACTACAAATTGAACATGTTTAACAAATCCGATTAGTACATAATAAATTCAGTGACAATAACATATTTTTTTCGATCTGATTACACTCATAAAATCACCATGTCTCTATTCAAATGTTATTTTGTCTATTTCTCTGTACGTTGATTGGTGGGGAAAAACAGGTCTACGTAGTCAACTGGAGGCTACACTATTGTTTTAACGTCAACATTCGTTCTGTTCAGAACAATCATATTGATAGCAACAGAAAATGTCGCTCTCAAAACGTATCAAAAGAAAGGTGGATAATGAAAATTGAAATTTCAGGGAAGAATGTACAGAGATATGCGTTCATTTTACCATCTTTTCCCAATGCCATGCCAGTGTGTCTTATTTGCAATGAAAATATCGCTGTTTACAAATAATTCAATCTCAGACGTCATTATAAATCTAACCATGGCATGTTCTAATTTAAACGGGTTAAATCTCCAGTTACAAGGAAGAGGGAAAACAGTCGTGGACATGGTGGAAAAACTTGAGGCCTTTACTATGTTCGATTTGGATTTGTCATCTGGAAGGCTACTGCACTTCAGCACACTGAAGAAACGAGAGGCAGAGGGACAAGGTCGCAGCATTGTCCGAGGTGATGAAAGAGTTCAATTTACAAATTAGAACTTCTCCACCAGATTACACAGCCTACAGCATGCCAAAGGATATTATTGCATTTGTACGTGATCCTCTCACAGTCCGCCCAAGTGGAGAATTATCCTCCCTTGCTAAGAAAACGATACCCTCGCTGGATGAGACCGCAATTCAAACTCAGCTGATTGAATTCCAGACATCCAGCCAAATCAAGGATGCTCTCCGAATCCTTGTGCGTTTTGGATAGCATGCTCAGAGGAATACAGCACAATAAAGAATCTTGCATTTTATGTACTAACATCAAGTCCTCATTTTCCTCTATGAACGCAATAGAGACTCATGACAGGAACCAGCTTTCAATCGAGGACAGCCTGTGGACACAAGATCGTGTCCGAGGGGAAATGCAACTTTTCCCATTGTGTAAGTCACTTAGTGGCCTATATGAAAGTATTTAGTCAATACTAACATTGTGCTTTTCCAGGAATATTTAGGTCTCAAGCTGACAGTAAGTTCTGTTTGTTCTCTCGTTAAAGGAGCAGGCCATCTTTAAATTATTGTTTTATGTAGGATGCTACATTTTTGGCCAGTTGCAATTGTAAGTACGCATAATTTTAAAAATCCCACTTCTATTAGGCCATTCATTTTTTTTTTTTTGTAAAAGATGCTGTTAAGCCTCATAACTGGCTGAGCTAGGCTAAGGTATTTTATATATTTTATATAGGCCTAGACTCGGACGAAATAGACTCCAATTAAGGACTCTTGTTGTTATTTTTTATTTAATGTTTTATTTAGGGGTAGATCAGCTTTAATACTGCAGATAGATTGTAGCTACCATCAATGTAATTGTAATTAGCATCACTTCCAATCCCCCAATATATATATATTGTGGCGTACAGCAGGTCAGCCACCAGGGGGAGACTCGTCGAGGCCTGGTAACATGGAGTATACATCGAGGCGATGGCTCCATCTGCTGGACGTGCCAGGTCTCGATGGGCTCTCCAGCCAGGACTAATTGGGGCTGATTGGGAGCTGGTGAAATATCAAGGGCGGATTGCTCACCAGCTGTGCAAGGCCCATAAAGCTGTCAGAAGGGCCACACACAGGAGGACTAGGGGAAGTGAGGTGACTTCCATGTGGTTGGATACGGTTACCCGAGCTAAGATGAGGGAGTTGAGTTTGTGTGCACGACAGGATACAGGAAGACCCGGAGCCCAGGAGAAGGTATCGCGGAGAGGGTCTCATGGAGGAGACCTGTTCTTTTTCTTTTTGATTTATTATTTAATAAACACCCTTGAAACCGAGCTACTCATACTCTGTCTGTATCTGATCTATGTAAACGTCTTGACCAAACCCCCTGGTCTGCCACAATATATATATATATATATATATATACAGTGCCTTGCGAAAGTATTCGGCCCCCTTGAACTTTGCGACCTTTTGCCACATTTCAGGCTTCAAACATAAAGATATAAAACTGCATTTTTTTGTGAAGAATCAACAACAAATGGGACACAATCATGAAGTGGAACGACATTTATTGGATATTTCAAACTTTTTAAACAAATCAAAAACTGAAAAATTGGGCGTGCAAAATTATTCAGCCCCTTTACTTTCAGTGCAGCAAACTCTCTCCAGAAGTTCAGTGAGGATCTCTGAATGATCCAATGTTGACCTAAATGACTAATGATGATAAATACAATCCAAGTCTCTGTATAAATGTTTAATCAAGTCTCCGTATAAATGCACCTGCACTGTGATAGTCTCAGAGGTCCTTTAAAAGCGCAGAGAGCATCATGAAGAACAAGGAACACACCAGGGAGGTCCGAGATACTGTTGTGAAGAAGTTTAAAGCCGGATTTGGATACAAAAAGATTTCCCAAGCTTTAAACATCCCAAGGAGCACTGTGCAAGCGATAATATTGAAATGGAAGGAGTATCAGACCACTGCAAATCTACCAAGACCTGGCCGTCCCTCTAAACTTTCAGCTCATACAAGGAGAAGACTGATCAGAGATGCAGCCAAGAGGCCCATGCTCACTCTGGATGAACTGCAGAGATCTACAGCTGAGGTGGGAGACTCTGTCCATAGGACAACAATCAGTCGTATATTGCACAAATCTGGCCTTTATGGAAGAGTGGCAAGAAGAAAGCCATTTCTTAAAGATATCCATAAAAAGTGTCGTTTAAAGTTTGCCACAAGCCACCTGGGAGACACACCAAACATGTGGAAGAAGGTGCTCTGGTCAGATGAAACCAAAATGGAACTTTTTGGCAACAATGCAAAACGTTATGTTTGGCGTAAAAGCAACACAGCTCACACCATCCCCACTGTCAAACATGGTGGTGGCAGCATCATGGTTTGGGCCTGCTTTTCTTCAGCAGGGACAGGGAAGATGGTTAAAATTGATGGGAAGATGGATGGAGCCAAATACAGGACCATTCTGGAAGAAAACCTGATGGAGTCTGCAAAAGACCTGACTGAGACTGGGACGGAGATTTGTCTTCCAACAAGACAATGATCCAAAACATAAAGCAAAATCTACAATGGAATGGTTCAAAAATAAACATATCCAGGTGTTAGAATGGCCAAGTCAAAGTCCAGACCTGAATCCAATCGAGAATCTGTGGAAAGAACTGAAAACTGCTGTTCACAAATGCTCTCCATCCAACCTCACTGAGCTCGAGCTGTTTTGCAAGGAGGAATGGGAAAAAAATTCAGTCTCTCGATGTGCAAAACTGATAGAGACATACCCCAAGCGACTTACAGCTGTAATCGCAGCAAAAGGTGGCGCTACAAAGTATTAACTTAAGGGGGCTGAATAATTTTGCACGCCCAATTTTTCAGTTTTTGATTTGTTAAAAAAGTTAGAAATATCCAATAAATGTCGTTCCACTTCATGATTGTGTCCCACTTGTCGTTGATTCTTCACAAAAAAATACAGTTTTTTATCTTTATGTTTGAAGCCTGAAATGTGGCAAAAGGTCGCAAAGTTCAAGGGGGCCGAATACTTTCGCAAGGCACTGTATGTATATATATGTATATATATATATATATATATATATATATATATATATATATATGTATATATACATACACTACCGGTGAAAAGTTTTAGAACACCTACTCATTGAAGGGTTTTTCTTTATTTTTACTATTTTCTACATTGTAGAATAATAGTGAAGACATCAAAACTATGAAATAACACATATGGAATCATATAGTAACCAAAAAAGTGTTAAACAAATCCTTTGCCTTGATGACAGCTTTGCGCACTTTTGGCATTCTCTCAACCAGCTTCATGTGGTAGTCACCTGGAATGCATTTCAATTAACAGGTGTGCCTTCTTAAAAGTAAATCTGCAGAGCTGGGAAGGTTGTATCCTTCATATAAATAACATTCTTTTAGTTATTGAGAGAATTTTGTAAAATAATTTAAGTTGAGAAATTCTACATTTTGAATCTGGCATCGTTTTGCGTATCAGTTCATAAACCATGTACCATGGGATTGGTACGTCAAAGATCTCTTCCCAACTATTTTGCCATCTTTATGGTACAGCTGTCATTTTTTTAAACATAAATTAAACTGAAAAATTTTCTTATCACAATATTCTTTAACCAATGATGATCTTTATTGCAGGGCCAACAGACCAGTTCCTTACTTCTTCCCCCTTCCACTTTCCTTTTCCATTTTTTGCGGTAATGCTTCAATTAGTTGGTTGAAATTTTGGGTAGAGCAGATATTTCCATATGTTTTTGATAGCTGCAACTCTTATTGTTTGTAAAGTCAAATTAAAATGAAGATTATTGTTTAAATGGATTACTCGACTGATGTAGGTTTTCTCAATCTGTTGCTGTGCAACACTTGCATAAGAAGTTAGCTATATTTTCAGCACCAGGCACTGGTCCCCTCCTATTGATTGCACTGTGGCTGCAGCTTTACCTTTCAGCACCACAAAATGGTCCGCTGCCTGCTTTATTATATGACTGTCTCCTGTATTCTCTCTCGTCATGAAATAAGTTAAAATGCAACTTTTGCCTTATTTAGGGAGAATAACTTCCTTCGTGAGACATTGCATTTGGGAGTGTTTGCATCTCGAGTCCTTGACTTTTTTTAAATTATTTTTTTATTTTTTATTTTATGAAAAAATATATATATATATTTGGGGAGCAAATAATATTTCTGGTGGGCCAGATTTGACCCGCAAGTTGGGGAACCCTGCTCTACTGGTCTACTGGTAGAGATACTTGGCTGAAGGTAGAGATACAAGGCTGAAGGTATCTCTAGACTAACATATGGTGCTCTATCTTTATATCTTGACAGTAAAATAAGCAAGGAGAGAGACCAGATGCTTTTCAACTTTCTTTTGAGAAACTGTACCCATTACATTAGGACAACTGTTGTAATGAACATTTATGAGAATGGTGGACTGAATTTTCTGGACTTTACTACTTTAAATAATACTTTTAAGATCAATTGGATAAAATAATTCTTAAGAAGACCCACTTCTATCTGGAATTTTATTACTCATCATGTCTTCTCTACTTTGGTGGCCTTAACTTCATGTTGTTTTGCAATTATAATAGACAAAGTTTCAGTGAAACTTTCTGCGTTTCATCGGCAGGTTTTCTTGTCATGGTCCTTAATTTATAAACACAATTTTTCTCCACACAGATATTATATATGGAATAATCGGGATATATTGTATAAAGATACTTCTTTGTTTTTAGAATATTGGGTTCTGAAATAATATCCTATTGGTGAGCCAACTGGTAAATGCAGAGGGTCTTTTACTCAGTTATAAGGAATTCTTATCACTTTACAAGGTCCCTGTAAAACCTAAAGATTTTGCAATTGTTTTAGATTCCATTCCCTCAGGTGTTGCTATGTTATTCAGGAACGTGTCAAGACCTGACCCTCAGAGCCTACCTTCTATTGACCCTGTTGACTCATCAGTAGGAAAGATTTGTTTCTCTTTTGGTCCATTCAACAACAGAGCGATACGAACCTTGTTTCAGCAGGATGTTGTATGTCATGCCTGGAATGGATTTATTGATAATATCTGTTGGAAACAAGTTTGGATGTTGCCACACACATACCTATTAGTTAACAGAATTAAGGAAGTTTCCTTTAAAATTATTCATAAATATTATCCTGCCAACCACTATATGAAGAAGTTTAAGGAAAACATCAACTCAAATTGCTCCTTTTGTAATGACCACCCAGAAACAGTGTTGCATCTTTTTTGGCATTGTGTTCATGTAAGAAAACTGGCAAGACATCAGTAGATTTATAATTGAACACATTTATGAAGATTTTACACTATTGTGGAGAGATGTACTGTTTGGATTCTTTACATACAATAGAAATAAGCTGAAACATTTTTATGTAATTAATTTAATTATTATTTTGGTCAAATGTCATATACACAAATGTACATTTACAAACAGAGAACCACATTTTCGTACCCTATAAAAAGAAATTGAACTGTATTGTAATGCTCTACTAACAAAAAATCTGTTAGAATTGTAAGTATATGTATGTTCCTTAAGGTCCTTGTGTAATTGTAATGTGATATTGTACCCCCTAGCTCGATTGTTTATTGTTTGTAATCTATGTATGCTTGTGTTCCCTCGTGCTTTATGTATTGATTTGTTGTTAAAAAAACAATGTTTTAAAGTAGAGTGTGGGGAAAAAAATGTCATAAATTAATTAAAAATAAATACAAATAAAAAAAGGATTTGGAGGGAAATGGAAGAAGAAAAAAACTAACCACGCCCACGTCATTGCTCTGAAAGTAGCGGGGTACTTCCGCTCTTCGCAAGTGTTTATCAACTGTGTGCCCTTACTACTGAGAAACATACTTATCAAGATGTCGAGCAACAACGTGGAAGAGAAAGTGAATCATGCATCTAACAGCAAAGGCATCTCTCTTCCAATGACTCGTGTGAAACTGATCATGAAAAGTTCTCCCGACGTCTCAAGCATCAACCAAGAGGCTCTTCTCCTCACCACCAAAGCAACAGTAAGTTTAGTTCAATCGGCAGTTTGTTTATTGGTTTAGCTATGCTAGCTAGCTAACGGTACGTATTAGCTAGGCCTACAAGGTAATTTTGCAGTAAGGTCTGAAATGTATACATATATAGACAGTACTAGCTATCTACTTTCATAAAGTGCGACTAAATTTACTGTACTTGTCAAGGTAGGTAACTAACCCTGTACTGCTAGCTAACTAACGTTCACCCCGAAGTGACATTATGGTTGCACATAAAGTGGAAATATATTTGGCTGTAATTTAAACCAGAATAGGATGTACAGTTATCCCGTAATGAATGCAGGGCCTAAAATGAACAACCGCCAAATACGGGTAGATTTAGGCATTGGCTAATTCACTAGCCATGTTGGCGGGGTGGCCACACTCGGGGCTCTTGAGTGCTAGCGTTTAATAAAATTAGTCAAGTATGGGTACGTTGTGATTTATATCAAAATAAATGCTGCAGTTGTTGTGTTCAAAGTATTTCTCCCGTTTTTGTTTCGTATCTGGTCATGCACAAAGATCGGAATCCTAACGTCAAATCTATCCCACTTCCCGTAGCAACACTGCCTGTATCTACGGGTCACAGTGGCTGTTATTCACAAACGTTTTAGTCTGGACTCCCAAGTGGCGCAGCGGTCTAAGGCACTGCATCTCAGTGCAAGAAGCGTCACTACAGTCTCGGTCTAAGGCACTGCATCTCAGTGCAAGAAGCGTCACTACAGTCTCTGGTTCGAATCCAGGCTATCCGGCCGTGATTGGGAGTCCCATAGGGCGGCGCACAATTGGCCCAGCGTCGTCTGGGGTAGGCGTCATTGTAAATACTAACTAGTTAAATACAATTTTAAGTATTTTCTAACATGTAGGATGTGTAGACAGTAGAAGCTGTTTTTCAGTCCTCTCTCTCTTCTTTGATGAAGCTTAACCACAGTTTGCATCCAAAATATATGTTCAGCTCTGCCCACAAATTTTCTATAGGATTACGGTCAGGGCTTTGTGATGGCCACTCCAATACCTTGACTTTGTTGTCCTTAAGCCATTTTGTTACAACTTTTGAAGTACACTTGGGGTCATTGTCCATTTGGAAGACCCATATGCGGCCAAGCTTTTACTTCCTGACTGACGTCATGAGATGTTACGTCAATATATCCACATTTTCCTACCTCATGATGCCATCTATTGTGTGAAGTCCCTCCTGCAGCAAAGCACCACCACAACATGATGCTGCCCCCCCCCCCTCTCACGGTTGGGATGGTGTTCTTCAGCGTTCAAGCCTCTTTTTTTTCTTCCAAACGTAACGATGGTCATGATGGCCAAACAGTTCTATTTTTGTTTCATCAGACCAGAGGCCATTTCTCCAAAAAGTACAATCTTTGTCCCCATGTGCAGTTGCAAACCGTAGTCTGGATTTTTTTATGCCGGTTTTGGAGCAGTGGCTTCTTCGTTTCTGAGTGGCCTTTCAGGTAATGTCGATATAGGACTCGTTTTACTGTGGATATAGATACTTTTGTACCTGTTTCCTCCAGCATCTTCACAAGGTCCTTTGCTGTTGTTCTGGGATTGATTTGCACTTTTCGCACCAAAGTACGTTAATCTCTAGGAGACAGAACAGGTCTCCTTCCTGAGCGGTATGACAGCTGCGTGGTCCCATGGGGTTTATACCTGCGTACAGATGAACGTGGTACCTTCAGGCATTTGGAAATTGCTCCCAAGGATGAACCAGACTTGTGGAGGTCTACAATCTTTTTTTCTGAGGTCTTGGCTGATTTTTAAAAATTTTCCCATGATGTCAAGCAAATAGGCACTGAGTTTGAAGGTAGACCTTGAAATACATCCACAGGTACACCTCCAATTGACTCAAATGATGTCAATTAGCCTATCAGAAGCTTCTAAAGCCATGACATCATTTTCTGGAATTTTCTAAGCTGTTTAAAGGCACAGTCAATGTATGTGTATGTAAACTTCTGACCCACTGGAATTGTGGTTCATTGAAATAATCTGTCTGTAAACAATTGTTGGAAAAATTACTTGTCATGCACACAGTAGATGTCCTAAACGACTTGCTAAAAATATAGGTGACAAGAAATTTGTGGAGTGGTTGAAAAATGAGTTTTAATGACGCCAACCCAAGTGTATGTAAACCTTTGACTTCTTCAAATGTACTTATATTCCAGACTCTGACGTTGCTCTTTCTAATAATTTTGTAATTACATTTTGGGGATTTTTGTGTTTTTGGGGGGGGTATATTACTGCACTGTTGGGGATAGGGAGCATTTCGCTAGACTTGCGATAACATCTGTGGAATATGTGTAGTTGACCAATAGAATGTGATTTGCCCCTCAACTTACTTTACGTGGCTATAGTGTAACCTCCATCAGAGCCTTGTAAAGAGAAGACTGCCCTTCATCCTAATGGTGTCACTGGTAATGATATGGAACTGTCCCATGTAATAAGTTGATTCATCTCTCTTCTAGGAACTGTTTGTTCAGCACCTAGCTCTGTCCTCATTCAATAATGGATCAGGGAAAGACCAGACCCTCTTGTACAGTGATCTGGCCAATACTGTTGAGGAGAAAGAGACTTTTCAGTTTCTCACAGGTAAGAACTCTCTCACAGATAACCTTCTTTACTATTATGTATTGATTTTTACAAAAGAAATGAACTCTTTATGCGATGCGCAATGCAGAGAACACCGGAATAATTATCATTTCATGACCATAGTGAATTATTGTAATGTTTGTAAATTAATCCCATAAGGGATGGGTCCCAACTGGTGATTTGACACATTTTTTTTTAATGAAATGTGATTTAATACATTCGTCACCGCCAGTTGACTGCCACTCTCTTCTCTCTGAATGAACATGGGCTATCATGACACTGAGAAAGCAAATATTTTTATCTGTTCCGTTTGCAGATATCCTACCGAAGAAGATCTTGGTTCGGGATTACCTGAAGCTTCTAGAAGAAAATCCAATTGAAGAAGCAGACAATTGAAGCAAAACCCCTTGAAGCAACAGTGGTTGTATTGCTAGCATGGAGTCTGAATATATTCCTGAAGTAGACCACATTCATACCACTTCCATTCAATGGCATTGTGTAGGCCTACATCTTGATCTGAGATTTACTAGAGCATATCATGTTTACTACAATTAAGTTGCCTAGTCATCCGCATGCTGAGCATCCAGTTTTGGGTCAGAAAGAATCAGTATGTGAAATGACTACAGATAAAGCGTTAAAATCATAATTATATGTTACCCCCCCCCCCCCCTCCCCGCCACAGCAATAACCTGCTGCCTAAGAGGGAATTCTCTGTACTCCCCTGGGTTTTGATGCCAGCTGATGCATACAGTGCACAGAGATGAGGGATTTCATTTGTTTTGGGCATTATGTTTTACAGGAGACCTTGAAGCAAAGGGTGAACAGATCAGTTTCTTTTTTTTTTTTTCAACAATGTCTTCCATACAAGCAACGCAGTTCTCAGGTCAAAATCAATTTCTCGTTGGTTGTATCCTTTTATAAAGAGGAACACCTATGCACAGTCTTTGCTAATGGACTTTTATTCCTTTTATTCATATACCCAATGAAATCTGCAGAAATATAGACATGCAAACTGATTTCTTAAAGCGTTTGAATGGGTTATGTGACTAAGGAATATACAGACTTTAGATTTTAGCTGTGTTTAGTGTGATCTATTTTCTATACTACTCATAGGTACTTCCAGTCCTGGGGGGCTGCAGGTAGCACTTATTTAAATCTTCTCTTATTATTTTTTGTAACAGCTCCTCTCCGATTGCAATGTAAGTTATGCTACAGTAGGCATTGCCATATTTTTTGGTTTTTCATGTGAAATAATCAGACTTAATACATTTATTGAATCAAAGTCTAAATATTCTGCTGTGTGTCTTGTGTGCCATGAAACTACAAAGCAAGGTCCTGTAATGTGATGTCTCAAGAATGCACTGAACTAAGTAGCCTAACTGTCCCATTAAATCATAACTTAATCATATTCTGTTAACTCATACCCAAATAGATGTTGTTGACTCATCCTATACTCCCATTTGTGGCCAAAGCATACATTGAAGGGGGAAAAAACACTAAGAAACCCACCTCAAACTCAATTGCATACTCCTGACATCTCTTCTCGACAGCGCATCTCTTCGGGAGGATGAGCTGGCCAATCTACTCGCACCATTATGTTAGGGTACTTAACTTGATAACCATTAAATTACTTTGTTTTCCTTCCTTCAAAAAAAAAAATCGCTCATATTGTAATTATAGTTCATATTTAATAGAAATCAGGAAACACTGGACAGTTTAACAGCTATGAATATTTTTTTTCTACAAGTGAAAAACAGCAATTTCGATCCCACCCAACTAATGAGACTTGTCTTTTGTACCATAGTTTTATTAATAAATTAAATCCTCTTCATGCTACACAGACTTCATCATTCCCTATCTGTTGAATTACTGTAGATAAGTTTTCGCCTCGTTGCAACAATGTTATGCCATACACAGCTGTACTTCATTCAATAAAACATCTCTTTATGGTACAGGTCTGCAGCCTGGGAGTATAAACAGATTTGATTGCCATCAGAATACCCCTGATGCTGTAGGCTTTGCATACAGTTTGGATTTTAGGTACATGTGATTAAAATACACCTAATAGGAATGTGACGCTATTGAGGAATAAAAGGCAAAGAATACAGTACATAAAGTGCACCTCTTGCTTTGTACAGGGTTTCCTACCCTGAATCTGCATGCATTGCGAGTGGAATATATTACATGGTACAGTTCATTCAATGTAAAAAGCCTAAAGAACATATTCACTGTGCCATTTGTTTTTCAAGTCGGAGTTGCATGATGTAAACACCTCTCTAGAAGGGATGCCACGTGGTCTTTCCTGTTGATGGAGTCCTTTGTTGGCAATGTGCTCCTTTATACTAGAAACACAGTCACAAAGGGTTCTTGTAAATCTAAGAACGGGTTCCTAGTTACCCGTGGGATTGGTTCAAGCTGTATCGTACTAGAAAAATGTGGGGAGGACTGAAGATGTAGAGCATTTGCAATTATTCAGGTGCCGTCTGGATAAATGTTCCCGCTGTGTTTGGACCCCTCCGTGTGACAGGTCCTGAACATAAACTGTTCTCTCTGCTTCTGCATGGCAAGCGGTACCGGTTCATCAAGTTTGCCACCAGCAGACTCCTGAACAGATTCTATGCTATATTGATTGCTTCACTGTTGGGTTTAGAGCTTGCAAGAATGGCATTACATTGTACTTGTGCACGTGGCATTAAAACAAGACTAGTGACTGATCATGCATGACTTCATACGCTAGGAATTCAACCATTCTGGTTTGGAGCAGAAAGCTCAATATTACCTTTCCTCTTTGTTCTCTTACTCCCCTATTCTGCTTGCACAAACCCCAAGAGGAAGTTTGCTCAATCACCTTTAATCAACTAACTTCTACAACCATTTAATTTCTCAATAGTATTACCTTGCCTATAATAACAAATAATCACTGTGGTAAAGTACCAAATTGTCATACTTGAGTAAAGATACTTTAATAGAAAATGGCTCACGTAAAAGTGAATGTCACCCAGTAAAAGTAAATGTTCAATTTAAAATGCAAGCCAAACAGCACAATATTTGTTTTAATTTATAGATAGCCAGACATAATTTAGTGAGTCTGCCCGATCAGTGACAGTAGTGATGACAGCGCGTTCTCTTGATAAGTCCATGAATTGGACCATTTTGCTGTCCTGCTAAGCATTTGAAATGTAAGAGTACTTTTAGGTGTCAGATGAAATGTATGGGAGTAAAAAGCACATTTTTAGTTAGGAATGTAGTGGAGTAAAAATAAGTGAAAAACAAAGTACAGATACCCCAAAAAAACTACTTTAGCAGTACTTCAAAGTACTTTTACTTTGTTTATTTACACCACTGGTAAAAGGGCATTAATATGACTGCTTGAATATTCCCTCTAGGAGCAAAGCCTAGCACAAGCCTGCTGCTGTGCAAGCCAACTATCATCCTGGTCCCGCCCGCACCAGGCACTCAGGAGGAAACAGGACAGGCAGAACTCAGCTCGTTGTTCTATCCTGGAGCAACTACACCACGATGGAACTGGACCAGTTTTGTTCCCCAGCCGTGTTTGTATTAGCATGGTAAGTGAGGCTGCTGGGCTGAGGAGTAATGTAAATGGCATTATTATCTAGATAGGCCTAATAAGTGGAGCTAGAAACAAAACAAGGCCAGCACTGAATCATTCATCCAGGGAAACATGAGCCCACAGGACTCTTTGTTTTGGACATTGCATTAAGTTCACAGCAACTTTTATCCTTTCTTCAAAAACTCACCTACATTTTCCTGTGTATTCTTTCCGTGTGCTAGTAGGGTGGTCTAATTAAACAATAAGGCCCGAGGTGGTGTAGTATATGGCCAATATACCACGGCTTAGGGCTGTTCTTAGCCACGACACAACAGAGTGCCTGGATACAGCCCTTAGCCGTGGTGTATTGGCCATATACCACAAACCCCAGAGGTGCCTTATTGCTATTATAAACTTGTTACCAACATAATTAGAACGTTGTTGTATTTGTTTGTTATACCCATGGTATACGGTCTGATATACCACAGCTTTCAGCCAATCAGCATTCAGGGCTCTAACCACCCTGTTTATAATAGCAATGTTTGGCATGATCCCACTGGGCAAAAACTGGTTGAATCAACGTTGTTTCCATGTCATTTCAACATATCAAAATATTTTATATTTGAGATTCTTCAAAGTAGCCACCCTTTGCCTTGACAGCTTAGCACACCCTTGGCATTCTCTCAACCAGCTTCACCTGGAATGCTTTTTCAACAGTCTTGAAAGAGTTCCCACATATGCTGAGAACTTGTTGGCTGCTTTTCCTTCACTCTGCAGTCCAACTCATTCCAAACCATCTCAATTGGGTTGAGGTTGGGTGATTGTGGAGGCCAGGTCATCTCATGCACTCAATCTCTCTCCTTGGTCAAATAGCATTTACACAGCCTGGAGGTGTGTTGAGTAATTGTCCTGTTGAAAAACAAATGATAGTGGGACTAAGTGCAAACCAGATGAAATTGGCATATCACTGCAGAATGCTGTCGTAGCCATGCTGGTTAAGTGTGCCTTGAATCCAAAATAAATTCCTGACAGTGTCACCATCACACCTCCTCCTCCATGCTTCACGGTGGAAACTACACATGGCGATCATCCGTTCACCTTCTCTGCATCACAAAGACACGGCAGTTGGAACCAAACATCTCAAATTTGGACTCAGACCAAAAGGACAGATTTCCACCAGTCTAATGTCCATTTCTTGTGTTTATTGGCCAAAGCAAGTCTCTTCTTATTGGTGTTCTTTAGTGGTTTCTTTGCCCATCCAACCTGACAGAGCTTAAGAGGATCTGTAGAGATTCGGAGAAACTCCAAATACAGGTGTGCCAAGCTTGTAGCGTCATTCCCAAGAAGACTTGAGGCAGTAACTGCTGCCAAAGGTGCTTCAACAAAGTACGGAGTCAAGGGTCTGAATACTTATGTAAACATATTTCAGTTTATGAATTTGCTAATCATTTTCAAAACCAATTTTTGGGTTAGGGAAAAAAACAATTTAAGCAATTTTAGAGTAAGGCTGTAACGTAAGAAAATGTGATAAGTCAGGGGGTCTGAATACTTTTCAAATGTACCAAATATATATATATTTTGTGTTTATGCCTCCAGTCACACCATCGGTTTAGTGAGTTTTTGTCAGTAAATTTTAAACAAGGGATGTCTTTGAAGAAGTCTACCTCTGACATAAGTAAATAAGAATGGGAGAAAGACTTAACAAAAACAAAAGATGGTGACATTTGATGTGGTTCAAGAAGCCAAAAATGTGTATTACTGAATTAATAACTTGCAGAATCGATGATGATGTCCACCTATATAGAACCATAACTAGTTATTCAAAACATACATACGGGACTAGATTAAACCATTCACATTTTAAGCAAATTGTTATATGCATAGTAAAATAGACATGTAAAGTTTCTTCAAACCTTTTTATTAATTAATGCAATTTACAGTCAAGCCAAAGTGAACTACATCAAGTAATACGTATTCACATTATTTCCTAACAGGGTTTACAGCATAGCTTGTGTTTGTAATCATAATTGTTAACAAAGTCAAATAGAAATCAAAGCTCACTTACACTTTACGACAACAAGAACGAGGAGCTTAGCAGTGGATCCGAACAAATAAACCAGCAACAAAAAGACTTCTCTATGATTGGAATGACAGCAAATTCAGTTTTGGCATGTGGTAAAAGAAGTTAGAGAGACTGAAAATCTAAATGACAGGCGAGGAGGTTTGAGTTCACAGGACTGTGCAGGGCTGACTTTGCGAAGATAAACTTTGGTCACTTTGCTCCTCTGTGGCTTACATTGACATTTAAAGAAACAAAAAAGATCCTCAATGACGGTTTAAAACGGCACCCTGAAAACTCTGTTTACTGTGAAAATAAGTAAAAAGACAGGACATTTGGGCCTTTAAAAAAAAAAGTTAATTGATTAGAATTTGAGGATGAATGTCTATGAAAGAATAACAGAACAAATACATTCATCAAGTGACTGCATCTTTAGGACACTTACATTCATAGGAGGTAGATATGACAATGGGGCATGACATGGTTTCAAGGTGTCTATGGGAATCAAGCTTTTTTTGCAAGTTGTGGATTCTAGTGCATAATTTCGTACTTAAGGCCAAATATACTAGAAGAATGTACCCCATTTGAAGTTCTAAGGCTATCTTAAGACAAAGGTGTGGTAGAGTAAGATAGGGAGGAAAAACAGTTGCAGATACAGCCCTTATGGCAATTACCGGAGTCAACAGTCATATTGAACAGCATTGCGTTCCCATAGTTTTGCTGATGGAAAAATTACATGAATTCTTCATTGACTGAACCCATTGTTTTAGGTTCTATGGACACTCACAGCATCCTAACAAAAGCAAAATGTGGAAACTGTGTGGATGCAACTATTCAGACAATCAAATGTTTTAACAAATGCATACAAGACACACAACCATTTATTTTGGCGGCAGGTTCAGAAAATACCCTTTCACTTCTGACAGTGAACATGCAGAACATCCTACAAGACCCATTGAGTCAGAAAGCAGGTTTTGCATGGCATATGCACAGCCTTGTGTGGCAATCAAACCTCCCAGAGGGTGTGTGTGGGGGGGGGGGGGGGGGGGGGGGGTATTGACATTTTATTGGACAATAGAAAAAGATTACATGAGAAGTCCATGCAGCATTTATCAGGCTTATGAGGTACTTCATGAATATATATCTATATCTTTCCATTTTTTTGTATTTTTTTTTAAAGATCTTCAAAGTCACATTATTTCTTATAATTCCTATTGATGGCATAAAATACCTTTATTTATTTTTCTGTCCGCCCAGCCACAAGCTGCCTTGAAAGTGCAAAACACAAATACTGATCGTTCTATGCAGCATGTTCACTCAAGGTTGCATGATAATTCATGTAGAAAGTATTTTGTGGCTCTGTGAATCAAAATGTGTAAGCAACCCATATGAGGTGGAAACGAACTTTAAAAAAAAAGGCACACACAAAACAGGATGGTTTTAGCTCAGATGACCATAATGACAGAAGAATTTGAATTACATTTCCATACAACCTTTTTTTGTACCTTTTCTTGAGTGACTGAAATATCCCAGTAGGCTACATCAGTGTGTGTGTATGATATAGCTCTCTCATGTCACAATGTACAATACATTGATCAAAGTATAGTTCAAATTTGGATTCCCTTTGTAAAATGTGGCATGCAAAAAGACATCAAAAACATTAGCAAATGTTGATAATTTGTAGCTTAATAGTTTATTTTTCTGGGTTATTGCGATACTGGATAAAATCACTTAGAGATGCAGATCATGTCAGACACTCGGCTTTAACTGTGGACCATTTATATTTGGTAGTGTAGGTTTGTTAAGTATATTCCATTTATCAGACATCCACTTGCAATCTCTTAAATGCCGAATGAAAGATGCCACACTAGACCACAAGCCAAGGTTCATGTAGCTCACTAGGTGAGACTTGCCATACACCTTGACTAGGCCCCCTAATAAACCTAGTCAAGCAAATCACAACCCTAGTTTGGACTTCAGCAGTTATTGCTCTGCATACAACATCCCATTGACAAGCTTCTTTCTCGCCATCTGCAGCCCACTATTTCTATTTAATACTACCAAAAACCTATTGCAGGAATATCGATTAATCGTCGATCAAAAAAGCCATTCCATTGGCACGCCAATATATCATTCAGCCATGACTACAGCCACATGAACGAATCCCAACTCATTTTGTTCGTGTTCATTTGTTGTTTTTGTTATCACTACATTTTTTTTAAAGGGAGGACTCACATGCATGTAAGAACATTGAGACTTAACTCCAATTACAAAATTTGGTCCCTTGAACTTTACATACTAAAACAAAGTTCATCCGTAGATGTTTCGTTTTTAATGTAAAATAATAACGTCTATATAATACACAGTATTGACTTGTGTTGTTTGGTCAGTATAAATTCTGTTTTCGTCATAAATTAGGGATATACAACGGTAGCACCCGAGACCGTTCTGAGGTAGTTTACTAAAGCCCTGTTTCCACTGGCACTTCAAATTAGGGCCACATTCGAGCTCAAATGGAATTCTCAAATTCAAGCTGGGTCGAGGGAAACCTGGGCCAGCGCAGTTTCACAGCTGGTGCCAGCTCAATTAGAATGCTTCGCTAGCTTGTATGGGCTTGTTGCTGTTAGCTAGCACATGGACAAGCAGTACTAAAGTAGTCAAACTACACACTTTACCACCATTGCTGTATCCTTTATTTTTGCACTACAAAATACTTTGAGAAGTCAGCCCTCGAATGCTGGCTACCTAACATTAGCTTGCAACTCAAGAGTTGAAACAAGCTAGCAGGAATTTTTGCTGGCCAGGTCGTATTGAAAGCTAGCTACATCATATCAATCCTGTCATCTGGTTTGCTTGGTTAGCTCGCTAATAGCCAATGTCATGGCAAGCAAGGTAGGTATTATGCTAGCGATGACGCTAACTGTTTAGATAGTTAGCTAACTTTAGCAAGCTAATAAATACATGACTGAGTCTGACTGGCACTGGCAACGGTATGGGGTAATGTCAGCATGGTGAATTGAACTCTTCAACATGGTGATAGCTAGCTAGCAATATTAGCGAAGCCAGCAGCTATACATTGGCTACCTAGCAACATTACATCATTTATCATTTCTGGAGGCAGAGGAAACTCAATTCGAGCTAGCCCACCAATGTCAGCGCAACCCAGGCTGACTTCAAAGTGCTAATGGAAACAGGGCTTTAGTTGGTAGAAGGATACAAAAATACCCAATGTCAGTCTTGCATGTTATATGCACGAAATTCCGCTATATGGCATTCGTTTGGTGAAGCTCTGAAGGTTCTCCATTCTCTTTTTAAATAGGATCTCAAGACAGCATCGCTGTGGGTTATAGGGGGTCAAGCTTAGTATGATAACTATCGTGGGCTAGGGCTTGGAATCAGCTCAACCAAAGAATACTCAAAAACAGCAGTGCCACCTTCTCAATGGGGAGAGAGGACTGAGATATTGGACTTTTCTAGCTGGGCATGCTGAAACGGTCACAGAGTTTGTGGAAAGAAAATACATCTAATCCTAAAAACAAAAGCTATATTTCCAGCAAAAAAGGAAAAAAGAAAAGCCAAAGCGTCAACTTTTGCATCTATGACTTCAATAGAATATTCTGTAGACCACTAACAGCTGCTCATGAAGCATCATGTCAGAGGTCATCTGTGTCATAAGAAAAAATGAATGTTGGTTGAGGCAGCATTAGTCTCTAGTGCCTTCAAACTCAACTCTGGACCTGGATCCCCTCTAATCAGGAGCCAATGTAGATTTAGGACACCAGGTGTGTGCAATGAATTATCAGGTAGAACAGAAAACCAACAGGCTCCAGACCTTGTAGGGTAAGAGTTGAATACCCCTAATCTAGTGTGTACTGTAGTGGAATTACATAACTAAGACAAGCAAAAGCCAAAATCACTAATATTACAGCACCTCACAAGAAACAAAGGAAAAAAACACGACTGCACCTGTGTGATACTTTATGTAGCCAAAACGTTTGTTTTATAGAAGTCTAAAATGTTCATGATATATCCAAAAGTGAACTAAGTTAAGATATTAAATGAGAAAAAAAACTTTTGCATTGTGATGACCAGCGATAAGATGTACAGTATGATATTGAATAGTCATCCGAGTAAGAAATTGATGACTGAAGTGGAATGAATGATTTGACAATATGTGCCATTAGCCTATGCTAAGGATAAGTAACTTAGGAAAACAAAGACTGACTTGACCACATCCCACTTTCAGTAGCCAATCGGTTTATAGTTTGTGGATTGAAGTTAATGAGCATGCATAACAATTATTTTATACAACCATATTACAGGTGGATACATTTCTTAATGACAAACACTGTCTTTAAGTACATAAATTGTAACCTATCAGTTAAGAAAATAAGTTCTACTCTACTAAACCGGGATGGTATTTCAACTGTAGACCTTCAAGAGAAGACTGGAAAAGGCAAAGGGGATAGGCCTTTCTGTATATACAAGTCTGATTTAATATTTTCTAAAAGGTTTTGTTTTGCCCACAGTATACAATAGCGCAAACAGATACATGCATCTGTTGTCATTTACATCTGTATCACCTCTGATGCAGGAGCCATTACTGTATTTGGATAAGATAGAAAAGTAATGGATCCATACTACTATGTTCTGTCCAAATCAAAGCTATACAAATCACTTAAGCAAAAACTATTATGGGGTAAAGCTAAGCAATGAAGAAACTAAAACCATCTCAAATACCTTTGAAAATGTAATGGACACACAACTCAAATAAGCATGATAAAGATAAATATTGGATTGATTCTCATTTTATGTATTAGGCTGAGACAAAATACCAAAATAACAATTATTCACAACCTTTATTAATATCTGTGTTCCTCAACTACTCATACTGACAGTACAAATCAGGTGGCAAATGCTCAACATTGACTTTTATCAAAATATATTGATATCAATATTGAATTATAATCAAAGACAGTCCAATAGGACTCGTTGTCCCAGCCTTAAAGGAGAGCACCTCTTTCTGCAAGGGCCTGGGACTAGAATGTATGGTCAGAATGTACTTGTCAGTTCCAATGATCTATTGACGTGATATGTCTTAATTCTAGAAAACGCATCAACATACTTGTTAGTCAGTGACCACGTTTACATGCACACCAATATTCCGTTATTATTCGGGATACTCAAGTATTCAGTTTGAGTTGACAAACATATCCCTTTTACAATAACCCCGAAAAGCTTGTATCCCGGTTATGAGAAATCCAGATAAGATACCTGGGATATGCTGATCTTAGACGGGATACTGTGGCATGTAAAAAATCTTATCCCGTTTACCATTTTGTTTTTCCTTGGGCTGCACAGGCTCAGTTTTAAATCTCATGGGTGTTGTGTGATGTTTTCATCTGATTGTCAAATCAAAAAGTAAGCTACCTGTGCAGTTCCATCCACCATGATGATTTATTTTGCTGACACTCTGTACTGGACCGTATAGCCTACTGGCTACTTTCACCTCCAACTTTCTGCTTATCATTTCTGACATTTAGTCGGCCAAATTAGACGACATTTCAACATTTGGTAGGTCATATGTCTGCCAACTATAGTTAGATACATGCAGCTTCTCTTCAGTCATAACTTGTTGTCCCAGAAGACTAAATAAAGTAGAGCTCACCAGAATAAATGGTCTTACATTGATAGAATGAATGCATTAGTAATCTAGTTAACACCGGTAAAGTTGTCTATTTAGTTCAGGGACCTGGGAGAAAAACGCACTAACTTCAAAAAGGTGGAAAGATTTGTACATTTTGCACAGGACCAACCCAAGACACGTTTGTCTTGGGTACATATTTTGTGGTGCAAATACTGTCTGTTTGCAGTACAGTGTCAAATATTACACGTGCAGTCACATTTTTGTCAAGAGATGCTGAAGGAAATCTAATTTCTCCACTCTTGTTCCCAAAACAAAATTAAAATTTGTTCTATAATTTTACTGCAATAAATGCATCATTCTGCAGGACTTACTATATTACTCTGCATGTGAGAGGTTATAGGCCTACAGTCAGTGTCCATATTCCACTTACTATTCAATTTAACCTCTGAACTTAAAATAAGGAATATTCCATTTATTCATGGACACAGTGATACTCGTGAGCGGGATATCAAAAGGTGCATGTAAACAGCTTATCCCAAATAAGAGCTTAAGTGGGATATTAACTATTATCCGGAATACTGTGTGTATGTAAATCTTTTACCCAGAAAAGCACTAGGCGTAGGTCAATAAGCATCTTGAGATTTCAGGTAATAATTAAGAACCGGAGATGGTAGGTGCACAATTTAAAATGTTATTTTGCATCATTATTTACTTGGGCTTGCCATTTTTCAGTTCACTCAATCTAGCCACTAGTGTACTTCTTGGTACAACACCACACAAACATACCCATGAACTGTTGAGTTCCCTATGGCAATTGTATCTCACTTGTGTACATTCCTGATTTGGCTCAAAAAGACTAAATAGCTATGTAACTACAGGGAACGGCCAAAACAAAGAAAACACCAACCACCCTGTCTTAATAGGGCGTTGGGCCAGCACAGCTTCAATGCACCTTGGCATAGATTCTACAAGTGTCTGGACCTCTATCGGAGGGATGTGACACCATTCCTCAAATGAGAAATTCCACCATTTGGTGTTGGAAAACGCCGTCTCAGGGACCGCCTCAGAATTTCCCATACGTGTTCAATTGGGTTGAGATCTGGTGACAGACAGCCATGGCATATGGTTTACATAATTTCCATCAAACCATTCGTGCCCTGTGGATAGAGGCATTGTCATCCTATGGAGGCATAGCCTTGGTAGCCAAAATAACGTCCTTCCCAGAATCTTTATACATGACCCTAAGCATGATGGGATGTTAATTGCTTAATTTACTCAGGAACCACACCCATGTGGAAGCAGCTGCTTTCACTATAATTTGTATCCCTCATTTACTCAAGTGCAGAGTTTTTTCTGCACAGAAGTGGGTTTTTTTTCAGGCTGCCTATGTCCAAACAGTAAAAAAAAAAATCAGTGTAAACATAAAATGACTAAAACCAGATAAAGTATGTAGAAAACAGACCTAGGGGTTGGGTTAAATGCAGAAGACACATTTCAGTTGTACAACTGACTAGGTATCCCATACACGCACACTTTAAAAAAAAAGTTTTTATATCATTTCTTTGAGAACCAACAAATCACCAAAATAAAAAGCTACAGTCGAGGAGAATCTAAAATCCCCAAAATGATGCTTTCAGGAGTATTTGTCATGGCATGAGGCCCCCATTGATTGTGTTATGTTTGAGTCACTCGGATAGCATAAGCCATGGCAAAATGTGTAGAAATGCAGAAAATGTGCCTAAAACAGCAACATTGTCACTGCGGCCAACAGGAGGGCCTCTAACATTTTCGGTTGCCACGCAACCACCCAAGCCCCATTTTGACCCAGAAAACCCCCCTGAAATGTTACCATAATTTTGGCAGTTACATGTATGTTGACAAAAAAAGCTTAAGGTTTGCAGATAACTCCTACATACTGATATGACACTAGTTCTACCACATTCGTTGATGCATGTGATTTCTCTATGGAAGTCGTATTTCTGGCGACCATAAACGCAAGTAATACATATTTAACAACCAACTTGCAGAACACTTTCCACACACAAACTTTGGCATCAGACTATAGCTACACATTTACACAACCAGTACAATATACAAAATCACAATGTTCACAACTATCAGACGTCCACCCAGTATCCTAATACATGGTATGATGTCAGTTTCATCTTTGCATATGCTGTTGTCTCACTCACAACCTTCAAGCTTTTTCATGGCCATAGAAACAAAAGCTCAAAACAAATAAATGCATGAATTAGCACCCTCTTCTGGGAGGAGTTTCAATCACAACCCAGTGGCAGTTATTTATCTGACAAAGACGTTAAAAGGCATTATTTTCAGTGAATCAGCCAATGTATGCTGGTTGGCTGGGAGAATCCCTCAACAAATAGGCCTAGGTGTAACCACCTGAATGTCTGACTTCGAGGTGCACGTGTGTTTATCTCGGACCAGTTGTCAATGCAATGAGTTAATGGTCTCACCTGACAAACTAGCCTAGTATTAAACAATGTAAGCATCATGATGAATCAAACCAGCTGATCTGATCTCTCAATCCGTCTGAGACAACACTAGTGACTCAACTAGACAACAGCTCCAAAATATTTTTTTTTATTTTAGTGCAAAAAAGAACATTATTAAATGTTTTGGATATTTTCAGGAAAAGCAATACTGTACAGGTCCGATATAATCTAAGGTGCTGTGTATAAATAGGTAACTTAAAACACGTATAAGCAGTAAAAACAAGACCACATCTCCCAAGAAACAAGTTTAGGATGAAAAGGGTGGGGCAGACTTCAGGTTGGGAAAACTGATGAAAAATGGTAGTATGAAGCATTGAGCATTATCCACATTGAAAGGGAAATATTCACATTTCAATGGACAAGCACACATCTTGTATCATAGTTTCCATAGCAAAAAAACAAACTCAAGCTATCAATAACATCAAGTCCACTTGACTACATGTTTCTGCCCTCTGTACGATTGACTGTAGCAAACAATAACCTGAATAAACGCGAGGCAGAGCTTAGACTATGCATTCCAAAACAAAAATGTTAATATTTCACTGAACAGCTATATTCAATGACCCAATTAAAGCAACATGGGAGATGCCTTTCCATGTACCCCATGTGTATCTATGGGAGCACAGCAGTAAATGTTGCATATTCAGTATCAAGCTAATAGTTTAAAAGACAGATGACATAGGCTACAATAGTAAATCATCAAATTGTGGGTGAGAAGCTATAATTGTTAGCCTTGGCTTGACCAACATGTTTTCCAGCAGTCAGTTAGGTAACATACCATCCATCTCCAAGGATATGCAATGAAGTTGTGATATATTTCTGTATGTTTTGCATTGGCTGGTTTAAAACATTTTACCACAAATAAAAAGGCGCTAAATTAATGCTGTTCCATGGGCGCATAGAAAAAAAAAGGACAAGTCAAAAGCTTGGTTGGACCAACATAATTTCAGCTCAACACTAAAGATCATGTAGCTCTCTAACCACTTAAAAAAAAAAAAAAAAGTAAAATTTTTTTTTAGGATCGTGCACAAGAACTATGATTACAGAACGCAGGTTCACCGACTGTCACATGACAAACACTCAAAATCATTCCATTTCATGACAATGTAAGATTCAAATGATGCCTACCAGATATAATATCCTGTGTAATTATGAAGAAATGACCAGCAGTGTGACGTTACCATAACACTTGAACAGGTAACAAGAGGTAGAACACACAGCCATTTCAACACAATTGCACCAGACTCATAATGTACGTTAGAGTTTCCTGCTTGGCTCGACCAATCAATGGAATTCATACCAAGTTGACTTCTATGAAAAGTGCATCCAAATTTACAAGTCGCAAGACCAGCACCAAATAATAATATTGACATAACAGTAAATATCAAGTACTTGATTTCTAAGAATGCCCAACAAACAGTCAGATTTTGGATTACTTTACAAGGAATAAGAAATTAAAGTAATGAATATCGTTAAGGGAGAAAGAAAATATGTTCTAAAATGCTTCATCTATTACCATACTTACGGCAAGTGAAGTCCATCGCAGATTTAAGGTGACATTACAGTGAAGGAGAAAACATCTAGCACCTGTAATTAAGCTGTCCTTTTGTGCATCAATGTACAAAATGTGTAATCTTGTTTGGCTAAGAAGAGAGATTGTTTTACAAAGTATATACCGAATTTGTGCTAGCAAACATACAAATGAAATACAATCCCCCATACCATTACAAAGGTATAGGAAAGAAGCACAACAAACACTATTAAATGCACCAAGCAAAAAAACAAAACAAAAAGTTACTACTACTCTAAAAATACCCTAAATTCATATTTGAGAAACATCACTGCTAAAAATTTCTTGGTTAAAAACAATGCATAGTTAGAAAAGAGGGATAAAAGCTAGCCCATCTAGGCTACATGAAGAATTCCCTGCTAAAATCTAATTATTCGGGAGAACAGAAAAGGGAATAAAAATAAATATAGTAAAGATCAGTATAATTTCAGTTTTGGAAGGCATTACATTTTTTTTGCATGAAAGTTCTGCGTATACAAATAAAGCCAATTTGACTTAGTTTAATTCAACTACATATGGGCCAATAAAAAAAAATGCTTCTATTATAATTTTAACAATCTCTTCTAAAAGCTTATTCAAAATATACCTTACGTCCCTCAAGGCTATGCTACAAAGAACCACAATTAAAAAAACAAAACCTTTGCTTGACTACGAATAATTGCCCCCCTTTTTTGCTGAGCAATAATGAAGAGAACATATCAGTCTCCGGAATCCTTTTCCGCCCAATAGAACCCCACCCCATTCTTCAGTCCCTAAGCTGTGTGACACTTGGAGCATAGGCTCACTCTACTGTACCGATTCATGCACCAACGCCTGTACTACAAGATGCCAGCAACACGACTTGCCCCCCCAGCAAGGAGAAAACCATGATTGAAACCATTTTAAAAAGATCAAAACTACAGATAGGCTTAACATATCCAAATCGAATGTGTGAGTCATCTACACACAAATTCATTTTTACATTTTTTTTTTTTTAGAAAGACAACATGAAAATAAGGGGATACAAAAATGTAATTTGAAGAGACTTGACCTCCCCCTATTGTAGATGTCTTAACATGTAACAAGGCTCAGAGAACATAAAAAGGTGTCTGTTAGGAACCAGTCCCATTCTATTAGTAAGTTTCTCTTGCAACACTGACCATAGATTGACAAAACGACTCAGTCCAAGTAAAAAAAGGCAAGAGAGAGCAACAATTGCCGACAGTTTAGATTTCATATTATTAATTTGTATAGGTCTTGATTAAAAATAAGTGTGAACAGTTTCAAAGTCTAATGAAAATCGAATGCTTGCTGTCATCAGATGCAGCATAAAAACATGTGTTGGTCACCAGTGTTGATGGACAAATACTCTGCGGCTGGTACTGTTCAATTCATAGCTGTACATACAAATGAAAAGACAACATGATAAGTACTTGTGTCCTGGTCAAAGTATCCATCTGGTCAGTGCACTTTGCTTTGATTGGCTGATAAATAATGAAGTTGTGAAGAGAAAGAATGATTATAAACCTTCCATCGGGCCCTTATCTTCGATATGCCCACCTCCCTTTATCCCTATTTTTTTTAAAAGTTTAACTATGGAGAAAACAGTTTAGTGTGACCTTGTGTCTAGATTCTAAACAAAGTGTGAGGATACTGCCCTCTAGTTTTTGATAGAAGTATTTCCTAATAAAAGCTTTTCCTTTGCTCAAACTCTGTAAACTACTAATTTACAAATACAGACAAAATGTACAACATGTCAAATAAATGAGTCCACCCCACCACAACCGATTTCTGAGGAATCATTTTACATACTACTGCCTAATAATGACCAGGGTTAGGCCAGGGAGAGGGGAAGAAAGTGGTTTTGCATGTGTGGGTTTGAAAACAATTGTGGACATTTTGGAAAAGAAACCATTCCAATTTGTTTGGGATGACACTTATCATTCCCCCTTACTGGTGAGGAGAGACAATAGACGGCACAAACCCACTGATGCCCACACCTGACACAGTAAAGGGGTTAGGTGGGAGGAGTGAAGGTTTCTTCCCTGTGGGGTCTGTCTCACCCCTGCCGACCCCGGTGCCCAGGCTTGGAGCTTCAGGCGAAGTACATTGTGCGCAGTGTGTCCTGGTGAATCTGAACTGCCTTGGCCAAGGCCTGCTGGTCACGCCCGTTGCTCTGTCCCGACGTGTGACTGCCCTCCGCACTGGAATGATCACAGGGGAAAGAGTTAGTGAATTCTTCAGTCTGAATTCTTAAAAAAACAAAAAACATTTAAGACCCTTCATCACCTTCTGGTAATCACTCGTCTACCACAATCTGAATAGTGCAGTGATGGAAATACCCTATTAAAGTAACTGATGGTCATGGTCTACAGCAAACATGGTGATGTCTCTTACCTGTCATGCTCCTTGTCCACCAGGTGGTAGCGGGCACGGAATGCCACCAGGTGGGCGTAGTAGGCCGGCGCTGGGATGGACACGGAGCGGGTGCAGCGCACGTAGGTGTGGCACAGCTGGTAGGTGAGTACCTGCAGCTCGTCTGAGGTGAAATGGTTGTCGTCCCACAGCACGTGGTAGTGGGATGGTCGGCTGGTCCCCTGAGGGGAATTACAAATGATAAATGTTTATTGTAAATGGATTAGTCATTTACTTTTTGGCTCTACTATAACCAACATCTAGAAATTTGAAAAGTCCAAATTATAAAAACGTTTTGAGCAGAGAAACTACAATTAGATTCTCTCAAAAGCACATAATATTAGTAAAGCTGGCGGTGGGTCCATTCTCCACGACTTAGCTCTATAGTGTCCTGGGTTGTGTCAGACATTGTACCCTATTCCCATATAGCGCACACAAAGTAGTACCCTACATAGGAAATAGGGTGCCATTTGGGATGCACCCCGGGACACTGGCTGGTTCCTACCTGAATGCCAGCATGGCTACACAGATAGAAGTCAAACTCCGATGGGTGAGTGATTTTGGTGTCCACTGTGGTGCCGGCAGGGATGTTGCCACTCTTACCAACCTGAACAAAACACATTAGGAATCATATAATATCCCAATGTAGGCATTTAATATGCACATTTCTTTTACAGTAATAGTGGTCAGTATGAATTGGAGAGATTACGAACCCTCTCGTTTCTGTCCATGCAGAAAAGTCGAGTGTGGTGTCTCTTCTGCACCACCACGAAGGTGATACCGGGCTGGTAGTCTTTCTCCAGTTTGATGCAGGCCTCACGGATAGCCAGTAACTCATGTTGGAGCACCTGGATAAACCCCAAAACGACAGCATGTCCATTTATACCAGTTCAAAACAAGGAGTCAGAACAGTAACCAATAGAAACACAGCAGGGCAAACCAAAAAGGAAACTCCCAAACAACCAAAATATCTGATTTGATCTCAGTAAAGACAACGACCGGGCAGTCAGAATTAAATTGGAACAGTAACCAATAAACAGAAACCAATACAAAAAACAAAAATATATATTTTTCTACTCACGCCCCACGGTTTGTACAGTACAATTACAGATCATGCAATTGAATTGAAATCCTATTTCCTCAAGTCTACCTCAAGTCTAACCTGGTTGAACTGGCCCTCAGATATGCCGTCGCGGTAGTAGATGATCCGGGTGGGCTTGAAGCGGGTGGACTTGTAGAACTGGATGAGCAGCTCTCTGACCATTGTGGCCAGGTCCTGGATGATGTCCTGGCGATGCTGCTGTACCCGCACTGTGGCACAGTAGCGGCTGGGGTGGGCGTCCATGCTCCCCACCACCTAGAAAAGAGTCACAGGGATGTGATCAGGACAATATTACACATAAGGGATTTTGGCTAGGGGCATAGTTCAATCTCAATTATATGTGAATGGAGGATGGCTAGATAAGCAGGAATTGCTGATTAATCATGAAGAATCACGTCTGAGGAAGCACAGGGCACACTTAGATTTTTTGCAAGTCAGGTGGAAGCCCATCAGTGAGCTAGGTGGAGTGGTAGACTATAGTTCTCCTTAGTCCTCTCCATTTTAGATGTTGGACATAGTCAAATAAACCACAGTAGACTATTGAGATGCACTCTGCCTCCCTAGCAGAACATGGTTGTGGGTATAGTAAAATAAACTACTGTACACTATTGAGATGCACCCCTACATTCACAGGTAGTTGACACAAGGCCCTATGAAGAGTCTGGTCCGTCTGACTTACTGCCGCGATGGAAGGCTTCTTCCCGTCTCCAGCAGGAGGGTGAGTGACGTCAGCACCCAGGAAGATAACTGGCTGCTGGAACACCAGGGGCCTGGAAAGAATAAACACCCACAAGGTTAACCAGAGCCATCCTTAGCGATGAAGTGTGAACAGAAGAATGGACGGAAACATGATAGTTTAAACAAATTCATCTCATTTACGGCATATCATGGCTCTATAGTGCAACCATTTCGCTTGCATAGGCGCCAAAATCTTTTGCAGTGCAACCTGTAATTTATATTTAGGAGCACCAGTGCGCCTAGAATATTTAAGGATTGTAACATTATTACCGCAAATATTTTTTCACTGTGCTCCTAAATTCCTTTATTTTTCAATTTAGGCACACGTGCTCCTTGTAAAAAAGCTTTGAGCCCTGCATGTGGATGTATAGGTGAATGAGCATGTTGAAACAAGCCACCAGTCTCAGATGTCATTGACAAATGTATACCAGTTTATACATTTTGAACAAATGTACAACACTCCATTTGATTGATGACAACAACCAGCCCATGTTAATGAGAGAGGTTCTACACTGACCTGCCCTGTGGGAGGAGGATGTTGTTGACCCCGCCCAACTTGACGTTGATCTTCAGGCAGAGATTAGAGAGGGTCTGGGGAGTGGTCTTCTGAACGTTCTTCACCTGGACACACTGGGTTGCCATGCCCAGCACCGTGTCACCAACACGCTTCACCTCAGCTACACCACACAGGGAGGAAGGGAGACAGGCCATGTCAGCGCAACAGGAGAGATATACAGTTAACGGTGTGTGTTAGAAAGTCTATATATGAGATTTGATACAGTTGGAAAGATAATCCAGGAAACATACCAAAAACCCTTTTAGAGCACAGTGTTCCAGCTGAACCAAGAGGATGTACAGGTTAATCTATAAAAACAGGAAACAGCCATTCACTTAGGAACTTTCCTCACCATAGACGGGCGTCTTCCCAGGCAGGATGACCACCACCAGTTGCAAGCCTTGATAGGTGTACTTGAGATGTTTGAACATGGGCTCCACGCTGTCCGCCCCCTGGGCGTACTTACAGAAACAGGGTTGGCCCTGGATGGGCATCCCCGCGTCACGAGAAATCTTACGCAGCTGGTCTGTAAACGCCCTGAGAGAAACAGGTTTATTAGAGGTTAGATGGGGAAACAATAGTCCTAAAATATGGAAATCATAAAAGGCAAACACGCAAGGAATATGTAGAAGTAATTAATGTTTTTAATACCGTCGAGGAATTGGTAGAAGAAATGAATGGTTTTTAATACTATCAAGATTTCTGCAACAATAACTTGATAATAGATCCCCATCCTTGCAGATGCAGTTCTTACTTGAGCAGAAGTTCAGTACACTGTCTCTGTGGGGCGAAGCAGGCGATGGCCCACACCTTGATCTCTATGCCAGTGTGGAACTGCTTGTTCCTCATGTCCCACACTCCCTGGATGGGAGTTGCTATTGCTTTATTCTGCTTGAGTAAAAGGGAGAAGAGGTAAGGGTCAGAAACAAATAGTTGTCTGTAACCACTCTTCCAGCCAACCATTTCATGCGGATGAATTACCTGAGGCATGAAAAAAAGTCACGACTAGACTAATGGAAACATAAAATACCGGTACAATTTTATAAATGCTGACAAGACAATTTGTTAGTTCGAAATGGTGGGATGTTTTTGTGTCTAAGAAATGGAGGTGGAAACACCTTTATGCGCAAATATTGATATAATAACCATCCTAACGAAGCGAACTTGGAGTCACACGATGATATGTTCTGTGGTCCTCCCACTACAACTAAGGAAAGCATGCAGTTTATTATTTATTAGGCTACAAATTAAACAAGTTATGATGTACTTCACAGGGTGATGAAAGTGCAAGGTGATGACCTTGATGCTCCTTTCCAATAAATATTGAGGGTCTTATTCTGGTGACATGATGATTGATGCTTCGCTGCTGTTTGACAGATATTATTATGGATAAGAGCCATATTTGTCTCATGTAGGTAGCCTACCCACACTGCCAGCTGTTGGCTAGAGCGCATGTGCCAAGACGAGTGGGCACATTCTCTATAGAACACAACAGTTTGTGACAAAACCATCAGTAGAGTTGAAATTGCGATGGAAACCTATTTAACTTGCATTTTTCATCCGGTACATGGGAATTTAATAGCAAAGTTATTTTTATGTGCCCTTCATCCATAGCCTTTTATCTGCAAAAAGTCAGTTTGATTGAAACATCTCTGGTGGGAAAATGCAATGTTAAAAATATTTGCATGAAAATCTCTTGCAAATTGGATGGAAACCTAGCTTGTGGTAAAAAATAAAAACTCTACACGGGTTAAGCAATAAAAAAAAATTAAGACAATTACACCCAACTGGGATATGTCTCACATTCAAAACACAAATGATAACATTAACACTCCAAAAAGCTCAGTACCAAGTTTATTTTTGCATAATATACCTACAGAACTGTGGTTCATCAGTGCACTGTTCTTACGCATCAGAGCCAACAACAAGTGGTTTAGAATGATCTAAATCAGTCAAACAATCCAGCTTAAATGGCAGAAACCTACCCGCCCCCCGTAGAGGATAGATGGGGCCTGGAGGACTCGGCCATTCACCTCGGTCATCTCATCCCTCACCATCACCCCAAACTCACGCACGTAAGGATCATTGTTAAAGTTGGCACTTCTCATCTGAAAAGGGTAAAAGGTCAGCAGTAATAATTCAAAAGGGGTTATTATACACTAGGACTTCAGAAAGACTGAAAGAAAACATTTGCATATGGTCAGGCCACCAATGGTTCAATAACAGCAGTTCAGTCATTGTACATTCAGTTAAAACCAAATACATACTTTAAGTGCATAAAAATCAGCTTTCAAGACTCTCAGTGCTTGAGTTCATTCCAGTAACTGTAACTTTACCAGTTTGCTGATCTCTTCCTGGCGGTCGGGTGCCGATCGGGCTGTGGCACGGATCATAGTGGACGTCTGATTGTCTGTCAGCTTCTTGATGCACCGCTGGCCAGCTACTATGTTGCATACCTGGACACAAACAACTTTATTAATAAATACCCTCAGGGACACATTAAGAAGGCATCATCAACCAGGAGATTAATCTCCCATACCCTAGAGATACAAGGCATTTTCACTGTTTCAACAGCAAACTGGAGTTTCTATAATACCTCCAGGGACCTCATTCTTTGTAACAATTTGAACCAGGCAGTAAACCATCTGAGGTTGTGAGGGGAGACTGCAGACTGACCTCAAGGGGGAGGTAGGTGTGTTTCTGCTCCTGTCCAACCTGTAGACAGGGGAGGTGGGGGTAGCGTAGTATGAGTTTGTACTTGTCTTTGAAGTACTGTGCTACTGTGCATTCTATGGTCTGGCCATTCTCCTGCTGCAGAGGAAACCTGAGGTCAAACAGATGAGAAATAAAGAAAAAAAATGTTTGATTGGATTTTCAAAGGGATTCAAGATCCCAAGTGGTGATTTCTGTTTGTCTTTATTGGTATCTGCTCTTAAATCTGTGCATGAAAGATGTGTTAAGCAGTTTTTTTGTTTTACATCCCTATGCAAACCATTCCTGGTTATATCACAAGATACTAAAGGAATTGAGGCAGTAGTTGGGAATCTTTTATGGTGTTCTTTCTTACGTCTGGTGGCTGGCCGGTCTTCTGGTAACATTACATACTCTGTACTTCCTTTTCATCTGACCACAGTGAGTGATCTCAACCTTCAGACCTGAGAATCACAACGGCAAAACAATGGTCGGATTCACACATACTGAACAATTACATTTTCCAATTTTATCACATGCTACTTTTAAATAACAGAGTTCAAATCAGATTTTTACTTCAATACACAAATAGTTATCAATATTTATTATTATAATAATACAGAATTGTTGGGTATAAGTATTAAAGCATTTCCACTCAGACAGACAAAAAAAACAACCCAACGCAACTATTGATTACCTGGTAATGAATGATTACCTTTGATTTCCTTGGTAAACTTTACTCTCTGGGAGTCGGTTAAGGGCTTCTGTTGTTCTTCAATGCTTTTGAAATCCAAAACCTCACACATGAACTCAATCACAGGCTGAGCCTTGTAGAACGCGGTGGCAGACACTGGAACAACAAAACACCAAACAGAGCGATGAGATTCACAGACCTATCCTCCGGCTTCCAAATACATACAGTAACGTCCGATTATGTAGGTTGCACTTGATTGAGGATAGTTGGTTGGGTTTACCTTTTTAGGACCAATGGCATCACCTCAAAAGTACAAGCCCCACCCAATCAACACTTTAGGAAGAATTAAATATATTTACTGCCTGAAACATACCATGGAATGAGATTCTATCCTCCTTCCAGTCACACACCCAACACAGAGACATACTCTAGTCAGACACACTCCCTACTATTTAGGGAATAGGATGCCATTTGGGACGCAGACATTTCCTGCGTGAAACCTACCGTCAATGTTTAGCATCATCTTCCACAGGGAAGGCCTGACTGATTGGTGGAACCCAAACCAGACCTCCCTGCCCCCGCCCAGGGGGTTAGAGCATCCCTCTGAAGGGGTGAAGAAAGAACGTCCGACGGGGGTGTACCTGGTGGAAGAGGGTGTGAAGACGATGTGATTCACCTCAGTCTCAACAGAATCTGGCTTCACAAGAAGCCTGACAGAGGAATTTGAATAAACAGGGCCAAATACACTAGATGTAAATGGTGTGTGCATAGGTATAGAGAAAACAGTGGTTTATGAACAAATTTGAGGGAAAGATTGAAGAAATGACCTGAGGGTCATTAAGTATGTGGACCAATGTATTACAGCAGACATGGTAATGCTAAGCCTATTTGCACATTTTGTCTGAGAACTTTGTATGCAACTATAAATACCACCATTAAATACCAATATTACTTAGCGAAAATATACTGGTTGTTTTCAAGGGGAAAAGACTGACCTCATAGAGGGCAAATGTCTCATGACCACATCCAGGGCCTGGATGGTCTCGAAGGGGATGTTTGGCAGTCGTCCCGACAGGGCTTCTTGAAGAGCTTGCAAACTGACGCAGGACACCCACTTTATGGCCACTTTGAAGCTCCTGTCCTTCCCCTCACCTGGGATGGTCACTTCCAGCTCCACCTGTCAGTGTGCGTGTACAGGTGTTTAGTGTGTTTAAAATTGGCATGACTACCCAGTCAAAGCATCAAAAAGCTTAATAAAATATATTTTTCATATTTTTCATTTCACCAGGCAAGTCAAGACCTTACATATGTAGCCTATACACAAGGTAAAACCACTCTCCATCCAATATCATGGATGTCATTAATATAGTACCACATTGCATGTAATCACATCGATAGTCCCATAATATCACAATTACATCACTGACACCTCAGGTCAGATGGGGAGACATACTTTTTCCCTCCCTATGGGTAAGGGCATGGCTGTGTAGAGATTCTTCCTCCCGTCATACACTGGCTTTCGATCCCCAAAGATCTGCGTTTTAAAGTGCTGTACCATGTGCTCCACAATTTCACTGAGAAGAACAAAAATGGAGCATATGAGACGTTATCAACACAGTACACAGTCCTTATCACAGTCAAGACACCTATTTTATAGCATACAAACTGTCATATAACAGAAGTGATGTGCATCTGGAACAGTTATTCTCAAAGAGTGATCATTTGAAACAAGGCTCAATTTGGAGAGTTGAAAGACATTTCAGTGTTACAAAAAAATATGTATTTTCGATGTTGACGTTTGATTTAGTTTATTCTGTTCTTTCAAGTTTTCTAAACGGATTAACAATTCCACAATGTACATTGCATGTGGATGAACTGTGGCCACGACATCTGTTTGGTATTAGACCTATGCTTAATGTATTTAGTCTTTATCAAATATGAAAAGTTTTCATATTTTCAGTCTGGAACCTGTCTATATTTAGGGGGTTTATAGCCTAGGTTAATCAATTGTAAATGGCACTAGCAGTTCGCAGACTAGGGTCGTCACTGGTTACCACAGCCACAAAGTCATAAACCAACTGTTTCTACAATTTTGCTTCTTAAAAATCAGATGTTAAACCTAACCTTTAACAACACTGCTAACCTTATACTAAGACAGATTTTCCTTTTGGTTTTCACGATATGTGACACGTTTCAGGAAACTAGGTGAATGTTGCGCATCACTACTTCACAGGAGAGGCATTTGAGCATTACATTTTTTTTTTTTTTGCCAAATGCATTTTGGGGCAGAAATGCCTTCTGGAACACGTGAACTTTCATGTGCCTTATTAACAAACTTGTATGCCATCTGTAAATACAAATACAATTGTTAAATTACAAGCCTAGTTGGTTTAGCCACGGAGAAAACAGGAACCTTCCCGCTTTCCATGATTGGCTGAGATAAATGGATTGGACATGCCGAGATGAGTTTGGATTGGTCTGCCATGTAGCACGCGTCGGTCTATAATGAGCTACTTAATACGTGTAGGTAACCCTTTCTAACGCAGATTTTGAACGATAGCTCTCCACTTTCTGGAGGACCGAGTTTTGAAATCAGTAGAATGCCTGTTGGAAGCAAGAGTATGATAGCTAAGGAGAGAAATGTAGGCATTTGATTACAAGGGAGTTGAAAAGAGAACACAGAAAGCTGTTGTATAAAACACATCTCTGGATTACGTCTTCAAACGAAGGGCAACCATGGCATCCATGACAGAGGGAGAAGCGTTCATTTGTGTACACGTGTAAGAGTCTAGCTAGCTACAATTTAATATATGATACCATTCTAATTTTGCCCAAAAGTAGTTCTCATTGCAAGTTAAAGCATACAGTTATATAGCTAGCGAGAGAGCCAGCCAACGTTGGCTAATGTTACGTGTATGTATATTACTTGTATCTCAAAGACATTTGCATTGCTAGCAATAGCCTAATGTTAGCTAGCTAACATTGAACCTAGTTGGTTACCATTTAGCCACCTGTAGATTCACGCAGGGTGGTAACGTTATGAGTTGGGATTATGGTTCATCATTTAGCTAGCTACACAAACTTTTTTTTAAAACTCCATTATGCAAGTAGCCATTTCACTGTACCATTTTCACCTTCTGTATCCTGTGTATGTGACAAATAAACTTGGGATTTGATAGTGTGTTTACCAGAGACTAAATGTGAACATAATGACCAGCACCAAAGTCAAATTACGATATAACATTAAGCCAACGAGTGTCCAAGTTCTAAAATTATCTGGTAGAATGCCCTGCTTCTATTTCGTCACTCTAGCTATGAAAGCTTTGGTGGTTTAGTACATGACCGTACTCACTGTTTAGCACATGGCCTCACATGTGAATCCTTAAAAAGTTGGGTGGGGCTAAGGCTTAAGGGTGTGAATGATGCAGAATGAGTGTAGACAAAGAGCTCTCCAGTAGGTGTACCAAGACATTCAAGGGCCCTTTTCTCAAAAGTGGGGTTACAAGTTTATCAACTTTCAAAGCAGAATTACTTTTCAATTGTTCCTCATCTGTAGTGTGACATACCATTTTCTAGCCGAGTCTCTACTTTTAAATATTTCAAATTTTGCTACATGGGACTGAATCGAGCCGGTCGGTCACATATAGCAATTGACTTAGTGGCTGTGGTAACTAGTGACAATCACTAAGACCCCAAGCAGAAAATTATGCAACTGTTCCATAATTTCAGCTCATTATTTGAACACATATTTCCCACCTTCAGTCAGCCAGTCCATTTTGAATTTGTGATGAAACTGTTGTCATTTGGCAAGGAATGTAGCTTGTGTATCCCATCAGTTAGATACATTTTAATAGGCATTTTATTCTCTAAATCCACTCAGCAAGCATTTGTGGAGGGAGCAGTTGGAACGCAATTGAGTAAGTGAGACATGGAAGGGTAAGGGAATTTAGGGAGCAGAATTCTGTGATACTTGGCTTCTTTTTTATGTGTCGCCCAAATGCATATGTACAAATGGAACTCGAGTAAAAGCAAATTAACGTAGCCTTCAAGAAAAAAGAAAATACACCAAATATATATATATATATATATATATATATATATAAATAATCTCTGGTTAAAAGGTAAAGTTTTGACGTCTGTTCAAGTACTCGATTACTCATACCCATCCCTAGCTCACATGGGGAAAATGGCGCAGCACAGCTTCCAGAAAAATAGTCTCTTTCAAACTAGGGATTTCGTGGATAATTGTGGTAAAACAAGTCATTCTGCTCATAGATTATGGTTTTATGAACTACACATTAACACCACCAGCCCAAAGCGGGAGGTTAAAAAAAATACTTCGATATACTCTGGAACTTTGGAAACTTCTAACTAGATAATTGAATACTCAGGTGAAAGCCTGTAAACCAAATCAAATGGTTCCATACCGGTTGACCCTTCTGGGGCATTTCTCTGGCTTGATGTCAATGTCGTAGTGGTAGACCTCCAGTTTGGGGATCTCCATCTCAAAGAAGTTGGCCTGCAGTTTGATTGTCCTGCCCATGGTGCCAAAGTCCGGCCGCGAGGGGGGTTTGAACACATACTCTGGCACTGGGGGAGATGGGGGATCTGGATCAGAGGGGTCAGGGGTAGGAAGCAAACAAAAAAACAAGTTAATAACTGTACAGATGGAATGGATTTTGCCTAGTCCCAGATGTGTTTGTGCAGTTTTTCCAACTCCTATATTCATTATCACAATATAGCAAGACACACTGTTCTAGCCTGGTCCCAGGTCTGTTTGCGCTAACACACAAGATTGTTCTAGAATATTATTTTTTGAATTTGAATAGTTGCATGTTCAAAGCATTTGACTGACATGCTTGAACTATTTGGTTGGTGAGCCCTGACCAAGTTTGGACACCTTATTGAACACCAAGGACTGTGAAGAGACACACACACACACACAATAACACACACCCACATACACATGGATTTCTTATTGGAGTAATGGCCTGAGAGCACACAATGTGTTGTGAAGTTATGAAATGTAATGTATATAACTGCCTTAATTTAGCTGGAAGACTAGCTGCTGCCTTGGCAAAACTGTTTCAAAGTCAGTCTTTTCTTTAGCGGTCTGTTAATCCTAGGGATTATGTGTGTTTCCTCAGAAGCTTAGCTATGACGAGAGGGTCAAATTTTCAACTTCTAATCAGCATGTCTAAGAATAACTGGCATCCCACGTGATAACCAGCTTTGTTGTAATAGGTAGAGAAGGGGATATCAGACCCCTGAAATTCAGGACATATGATGTAAAACAAGTCCCTTTGGAAAATAATGGTTATTCGGACACAACCTGACTTGAGCTCTAAATAGTAGGCATTTTACGAATGCAAAAAATGTTTTATAGTATGTGAATCTTTGAAATCGAGTATGCTTTAAATGCCTCGCTGTTCTACTCATTTCGGCTTGTCATCTATTAGAATTCACTGCACACTTTTGAAGAGAATCGTTATTCCTGAGTCTGTTTGACAACAGCCGATAATCAGATAAGTGGACGCCCTGTACCTAAATGAAAGAATGGTAGGAATCAACACAGTTGGGCATTACATGACACATCCTCAGGATGGGTGAGGCTAGTATCTTGATATGTTACCTACTGCATTAGTTCTTAATAGGACGCAGTAAAATTAGTACACAGTATGTCGTTTTAGTAAGTAGCAGGCAAGACAGATTTCGGACATGGCCGATGTGCTCCAGTGCAGTCAGCTGTTGTCCAGTGTTTCTTGCCGGTAAACACTACCTAATTGATTCCTACAGTTATACTTGCCCTATTTTATATCCAATGTCCTTTGCCTGTCAGAATCAAGACATTTAAAGATGTGGGAAGCTCTAAAAGGCTAGCAAGGGCAAGCTACTCTTCCTTGCTTTCACAAAATGAAAAAAATAAAAACATTGCAAATGTTTTGCCAGCGCCCCCTTGTAAATGGTAGTGGGACATCATGTTACCAAAAGCTGTCCACTGCTCCAAAAATCCCACTCCACCCCTGGACACGCAAGTGAGTAGATCAACGGAATGAAGCTTGTAGTAACCTTAAGAGTGTTTTCACACAGACTATCAGTCAAAGGTTTGGACACACCTACTCATTCAAGGGTTTCTTTATTTTTTACATTATTTTCCACATTGTAGAATAGTGAAGGCATCAAAACTATGAAATAACACATGGAATAGTGTAGTAACCAAAAAAAACAACCCAAAAATAAATTTAAAAAAGTGTTAAACAAATCAAAATATGGTATATTTGAGATTCTTCAACGTAGCCACCCTTTGCCTTGACAGCTTCGCACACTCTTGGCATTCTCTCAACCAGCTTCACCTGGAATGCTTTTCCAACAGTCTTGAAAGAGTTCCCACATATTCTAGGCACTTGTTGCCTGATTTTCCTTCACTCTGTGGTTCAGCTCATCCCAAACCATGTCAATTTGGTTGAGGTCAGGTGATTGTGGAGGCCAGAGCATCTGATGCAGCACTCCATCACTCTCCTTCTTGGTCAAATAGCCCTTACACAGCCTGAAAGTGTGTTGGGTCATTGTCCTGATGAAAAACAAATGATAGTCCCACTACATGCAAACCAGATGGGATGGTGTATTGCTGCAGAATGCTGTGGAAGCCATGCTGGTTAAGTATGCCTTGAATTCTAAATAAATCAGTGACAGTGTCACCAGCAAAGCACCCCCACCTCCATGCTTCAGTGGGAACCACACATGCAGAGATCCTCTGTTCACCCACTCCGCATCTCACAAAGACACGGCGGTTGGAACCAAAAATCTCAAATTTGGACTCAGACCAAAAGGACAGATTTCCACCAGTCTAATGTCCATTGCTTGCATTTCTTGGTCCAAGCAATTCTTATCATTGGTGTCCTTTAGTAGTGGTTTCTTTGCAGCAATTTGACGATGAAGGCCTGATTCACGCTGTCTCCTTTGAACAGTTGATGTTGAGATGTGTCTGTTACTTGAACTCTGAAGAATTTATTTGGTCTGCAATTTCTGAGTCTGGTAAATAATTAACTTATTTTTTGGAATGCCCTTGAAGAAACATTAAAAAGTTCTTGACTGACCATGTCTTAAAGTAATGGACTGTTGTTACTCTTTGCTTATTTGAGCTGTTCTTGCCATAATATGGACTTGGTCTTTTACCAAATAGGGCACTCTTCTGTATATACAAGGGCCCCTAACCTAATTGAAATGCATTCCAGGTGACTACCTCATGAAGCTGGTTAAGAGAATGCCAAGAATGTGCAAAGCTGTCAAGGCGAAGGGTGGATACTTTGAAGAATCTCAAATATACAGTGCCTTGCGAAAGTATTCGGCCCCCTTGAACTTTGCGACCCTTTGCCACATTTCAGGCTTCAAACATAAAGATAAAACTGTATTTTTTTGTGAAGAATCAACAACAAGTGGGACACAATCATGAAGTGGAACGACATTTATTGGATATTTCAAACTTTTTTAACAAATCAAAAACTGAAAAATTGGGCGTGCAAAATTATTCAGCCCCCTTAAGTTAATACTTTGTAGCGCCACCTTTTGCTGCGATTACAGCTGTAAGTCGTTTGGGGTATGTCTCTATCAGTTTTGCACATCGAGAGACTGACATTTTTTCCCATTCCTCCTTGCAAAACAGCTCGAGCTCAGTGAGGTTGGATGGAGAGCATTTGTGAACAGCAGTTTTCAGTTCTTTCCACAGATTCTCGATTGGATTCAGGTCTGGACTTTGACTTGGTCATTCTAACACCTGGATATGTTTATTTTTGAACCATTCCATTGTAGATTTTGCTTTATGTTTTGGATCATTGTCTTGTTGGAAGACAAATCTCCGTCCCAGTCTCAGGTCTTTTGCAGACTCCATCAGGTTTTCTTCCAGAATGGTCCTGTATTTGGCTCCATCCATCTTCCCATCAATTTTAACCATCTTCCCTGTCCCTGCTGAAGAAAAGCAGGCCCAAACCATGATGCTGCCACCACCATGTTTGACAGTGGGGATGGTGTGAGCTGTGTTGCTTTTACACCAAACATAACGTTTTGCATTGTTGCCAAAAAGTTCAATTTTGGTTTCATCTGACCAGAGCATCTTCTTCCACATGTTTGGTGTGTCTCCCAGGTGGCTTGTGGCAAACTTTAAACACTTTTTATGGATATCTTTAAGAAATGGCTTTCTTCTTGCCACTCTTCCATAAAGGCCAGATTTGTGCAATATACGACTGATTGTTGTCCTATGGACAGAGTCTCCCACCTCAGCTGTAGATCTCTGCAGTTCATCCAGAGTGATCATGGGCCTCTTGGCTGCATCTCTGATCAGTCTTCTTGTATGAGCTGAAAGTTTAGAGAGACGGCCAGGTCTTGGTAGATTTGCAGTGGTCTGATACTCCTTCCATTTCAATATTATCGCTTGCACAGTGCTCCTTGGGATGTTTAAAGCTTGGGAAATCTTTTTGTATCCAAATCCGGCTTTAAACTTCACAACAGTATCTCGGACCTGCCTGGTGTGTTCCTTGTTCTTCATGATGCTCTCTGCGCTTTTGACGGACCTCTGAGACTATCACAGTGCAGGTGCATTTATACAGAGACTTGATTACACACAGGTGGATTGTATTTATCATCATTAGTCATTTAGGTCAACATTGGATCATTCAGAGATCCTCACTGAACTTCTGGAGAGAGTTTGCTGCGCTGAAAGTAAAGGGGCTGAATAATTTTGCACGCCCAATTTTTCAGTTTTTGATTTGTTACATTTTTTTGAAATATCCAATAAATGTCGTTCCACTTCATGATTGTGTCCCACTTGTTGTTGATTCTTCACAAAAAAATACAGTTTTATATCTTTATGTTTGAAGCCTGAAATGTGGCAAAAGTTCAAGGGGGCCGAATACTTTCGCAAGGCACTGTATATTTTGATTTGTTTAACATGTGTTTACTACATAATTCCATGTGTGTTATTTCATAGTGTTGTCGTCATCTTCACTATTATTCTACAATGTAGAAAATCTTAAAAATAAAGAAAAACCCTGGAATGAGTAGGTATGTCAAACTTGACTGGTACTGTAGTTCTGAGCAATAGTTGAATCAGTTATTTGTTAATTTTTTTGGGTCCGGTTGGTTTCACATTGCCAAATGTCAAACTAAGATGGCTTAACAGAATCATGTTCATACCAGTCATTTGTTTAGAGAAAACTCACATTAAATCCATGTTTTACCATTAATCAGCATAACTTGTCCCAAACGTTGGTATTCCAACAACCTGCGGGAGGAAACAGCGCAATAGCAGCTCCATCTTACGACGCGAGTAGGCTAAATTCAGTAGCCTATAGCTCCACCCTTTGAGCGACCCACGTTGTGTCATTTTGTACATTCCCAAGTTCAGATAGTATATTCACACTAGGGCTGGGACAACACCAGTATCAAGATACTCGTTAGCATTGTAGAAAGGAAAACAGCCCTAATGTTTAAGAAAATAAAAAAAAAATTTTTTAAACGTCATCCAGTCACATTTATTTTCCAAGCTATAGCCAGTGCTGAGCGATTAACTGAAACTGTGGTTATTTTCCTTTTTTTTTTTTTTTAACTAATGGACTGGTGTCAGTTCAATTATTTTAATTCCATGTGTTTCTCTCTGTGAGCTCAATGCTGCACACATTGCAGTTTCTCTAGAGATAAATCAAATCCGTCCTGAACTGTGCGATGTAGTAGGGAGTTGTAGTTTCCAACAGGCCAATAGTCTACCGACTTAAGCACCTAAAACTTGGTAATTAACTACGACCATAATCCATTGTGCATCTACATTACATGACCAAGAGTATGTGGACACCTGCTCGTCGAACATCTCATTCTAAAATCATGGGCAATAATATGGAGTTGTTCCCCACTTTGATGCTATAACAGCCTTGAAAGTCACTGAGCTCTTCAGCAAGGCCTTTTTACTGCCAATGTTTGTCTATGGAGATTGCATGGCTGTGTGCTCAATTTTATAAGCCTGTCAAGCAACAGGTGTGGCTGAAATAGCCACTAATTTGTGTCCATATACTTTTGTATAATTTGTGTCCATATACTTTTGTATAAAATATATAATATTTATTAGGGCACTTGTCCAATCTGCGTTTTTTATGACCGTCACGGAATAGAACAACACTCAATCGTGAGGTGATATAAGAGCAGCTGTTGCTTCACGAGGCATCTACCTGAAAATACATGATCTAAGTGATTGATAGTTGGTATTCAGCAGTCATAAAAGTATGACTTATTTACTTTACATGTTGCATTTTTGTTCAGTCAAGTGTTGGTCCGATGTTTAATGAGCTCAAATGAAAGACGCCAGAATTTAATGCACAAAAAAAGCTGATTTCTCTCAAATTTTGGGCACAAATTTGTTTACATCCCTATTAGTGAACATTTATCCTTTGTAAAGATAATCCATCCACCTGACAGGTGTGGTATATCAAGACACGGATTAAACAGCATGATCATTACACAGGTGCAACTTGTGCTGGGAACAAAAGGCCACTTAAATGTTCAGTTTTGGCACACAACACAATGCCACAGATGTTTCAAGTTGAGGGAGTGTGGTGCGGCAGGGTAGCCTAGTGGTTAGAGCGTTGGACTAGTAACCGGAAGGTTGCAAATCCCCGAGCTGACAAGGTACAAATCTGTCGTTCTGCCCCTGAACAGGCAGTTAACCCACTGTTCCTCCCAGACATCTGATGAGTATTTGTCTTTAATAAAGCCTTTGTGGGGAAAAACTCATTCTGATTGGCTTGTCTCCCAAGTAGGTGGGCCTGGGGATCCATGGTTGCACTCCTGGCCTGTCATGTGAAATCCCTAGATTAGGGCCCAATTAATTTTTTTTCATTGATTGAATTCCTTATATGAACTGTAACTCAGTAAAATCGTTACATTTATATTTTTGTTCAGTATACAAAATTGTGATTTTTGCCAGACAGCATAGGCAGAAGCTCTAGAGATGAGATGCTGACTTGGAATGAAATAAACAAATCTAATATACACCATTTAAATATTTTATTCAAGTGAATAAATGGTTAATAAGTGACAAGTAAATGGGCAGTCACTACCATCATGGGACTTCAATTGTTTTATTCTGTGTTACAGCATTCAACCCACATAACGCAATTAATGTAAAAAATAAAAAAAATAGACCCCTATTTGTTATTTATTTTTATAATCTAACACAAACCTCAAAATGCACTAGTTGCTCAACACTAGCTATAGCACACAATATTTTACATTCAGCAGATTATTAAAGGACCAAAGAGCTTGTTCTGCTTTGTGTTTTCATTTTTGCCATGGAAAAAAATATTGCGATACTGGAATCGTCACAGCCCTGGTTCACACCAGTCCAAACAAACCGAACTAAAGGGGGGAAAACATGCCACAGTTCTGAAAAGTCACTCCAAACTAATTTAGTGTTAAAGTACCCTAAGATTGGTGTGAAAGAAGCTTACCAGAGCCAATTGACCCCGAGGAGTGAGGTGGTTCAAGCATCTCAGCAGCTAGAAGAGAAAAACATTTGTCAATTGACATGACTCACAATGATTAAAATGAAGGCTGCATGGATCACAAAATGTTCTGTATTATTCTTAGAACGTCCTCCTATTCATAATGCCCAAATAAAACCTTGTCACTTCATTCTCCATGTTCATTTTCATGCCCTATAGTTTAATGCTGCATAGATAGCAACTACAGACCCTACCAGTACGCTTGTTTACTCGATGGAGTAGTGTGGATAAAGGTACAATTTGGACTACAGTGGAATCCCTCATCCCTGCATTGAGGTAGGTTTTCCAACCCATCCATCGTACCTGCTTGCATCTTCTGGAACACCGACTACCCATTTCCAAATGCCTCACCCTCTTATCAGCCTTAGAACAGAATCATGTACAACTGCTGATCCAATTTTTCAGCTCCCTTATCAACAAGTACACACCAGCAGCTCAGCAACCTGGCAATCTGACCACTCCTAAAACCAACCATCTTCCTGAAACTGGTCACCATCATTCTCAGTAAGGATTGGAAATAATTAACTGGATATAGTCAACCAGTGGTGCAACCTTGTTTTCTAGCAAATATTCATTTTCACATAACTGGCTCCACTTTGAACAACTTAAGAGTAATGAAAAATTACCCACTAGTAGTATAGCATAACATATCTGTTCGCTAACGCTACTCGTCACCATCGATGCTTTTCCCAACCTAAATACCAGGCCATGTTCCCACCTGCACAAACTAAAACAGCATGTTAGGAGAGGATATTTTCTTTAATTGGCCTTCACTTAATGGCATTTTGTTAGTGATCAAACAATTAGTTCCCCATTCTCAATTTCAACTTAATATCTAGTTAAATGTAGCTAGCGAATGATGCACAACTTAAGGATTGTTGCTAGCTCAATATATAGCAAGCTGACTGGTCCCCATAATGGTAGCTAACGGCAAAGAGAATAACTCGGTGCAAACAGTCTCCGAAATGTAGCGGGTTAGTCAGCTAGCAAGTTAGACAACAAGCAATGGTTAACAGGTAGCTAACTAATTCATTAGAACGCAAACCAAGTTAGCTAGCTAACATTTGAAAAGGTTAACAAGCCGCCGTTGGATAACAAGGCGACTGCCCGTTAGCAGGCTAACGTTAGCTAGTTTACTAAAAATTAGTTCCTCTGAGCTAGCTCGGTAGCTAGCTACTGGCCAACCATCTATTATTTGAAATATAAAAAAAAAATGCACAAAATGTCTCCTGCTTTAGGATTGGACTTGAACAAGATTGAAGTTAATCGACTTCCAACTATCGTTAGCCAGTTCAACAAGCTTAGCTAACATTAGTTAACTAGCTAACAACAACAGGCCAGGCAAACGGTGGCAAGGCTTGCTAACGCGAGATCTAGCTAGCTACTTAGGGACAAAATGTTAAACTGAGCTTGGCGAACAATGTTACAAAATGAAAACAAAACCGTGTAAATGATTAGAGGCCCCAAAAGCCAAACTATCACTATCAGCACATTTATTCGCTATCCGTCTTGCTAACTAGCAAAATGCTAAACTTACCTCCAGCTGCTCCACTGGAATACATTTTATCGGTTGTTCAGCGTGCACTCTGTGGTCGTACGTACGGGTACTCCACTTTTCTTAAACGTCGCCAAAATACATACGTAAATGGGTACTATATATATATATATATATATATATAAAACAGTGTGGGTGGCTCGGGTAGGAAGTGGAAGGTTTTAGCCAAGCAGTAAATTACAACACCACGAGAGCTTTATCATCCTCGGCACGGCACCATCCCCCCAACACAAACCGGAGCTATGCCGAGAGAGGCTAGGGAAGGATCTGTGTGATGTCACACAGTCCACTCTCTTATCCCCGCGCGGTCTTTCCTTGGATCGTGTTCATTTTACAACATTGCGAAATTCAGAGGAAGATGAATCAACCAAAGTGCAATGAATGTATTTCATTTGGTCCCTGTAAACACTACAATATTAAAATAGCTGTAACGTTACCAACCAAATGTGTAATTTTACTTAATTTGGCCACTGCCGAATGCACTGGAAGAATAAACAGCAGTCATTTTCGGGGCATGTTGTATTTGAAATATATGCTCACTGATAAACCCATCTCGTGGATTCCACAAAAGTCCTGCGAACTAGCTTAACATTCATTATTGTTACTGGATGATTTTGTATTGGTGTAGCTAGTAGGCCAAAGCAGCCCAGCCTTCTCATGCCATATGTCCTATGTCCCCCTACTTATCCTCCTCAAATATGGGCTCCCGAGTGGCGCAGCGGACTAAGGCACTGCATCTCATTGTTAGAGGTGTCACCACACCCTGGTTCAAATACAGGCTGTATATCCAGGCTGTGTAGGCTGCCATTGTAAATAAGAATTTGTTCTTAACCAACTTGCCTAGTTAAATAAATAACATCTGTGGCTTGACCAGTAGGGGCAGCCTAACATTTAGGGGCCTTTAGAGTTTAGGGGCCCAGCCAACTACTCAAAAAAATTTACTTCCATTTGTAAACTTAGACCAACCAAAAAGAGTTCAACATCAATGGAGTGGCAGGTGGTTGGGGAGACAAACCAGTAGCCAGAAATTTCTGAAAAAATACAGAACTGAACTTGCAACCTGCTGTGGGCTGCTGCATTTTACCCCTGGCACCATTTCCTGCCATTGTGCAATTGAGCAAGGCACTTAACTGCCTTAAACTGCTCTTGTTCCAGGCGTGCTACTCCCTCCCTGGTGGCTAACCGTGTGCCTCTCCAAGGGTGTGTATTTGGTGGGGTTGAGATAGACATATTTCTGTATTTCACAAAATGGACACTAATCCATTCGATTCTATTCAGAGGACTCATCCCATTAACTTATTAGGTCAATATGAACAAACAAATCCAATCATTAGACTACCTCATAGGCCTATTTACACTTCACTTCATAAGTATTTGGACAGTGAAGTTACATTTTGTTATCTTACTCTATACTCCAGCATTTTAGAATTGAGCTAGAATGTTTCATATTAGGTGACAGTACAGAATATCACCTTTTATTTGAGGGTATTTTCATACATATAGTATGTGCCGAAGACGTGGATGTCGATTATGGCAGCCCCCCGCAACTCTCTGATTCAGAGGGGTTGGGTTAAATGCGGAAGACACATTTCAGTTGAATGCATTCAGTTTTACTACTGACTAGGTATCCCCCTTTCCTATCTGTTTTACCATTTAGAAATGAAAGCACTTTATGTATATAGTCTCCCCATTTGAAGTATTTCAAATCAAAATCAAATTTATTTATATAGCCTTTCGTACATCAGCTGATATCTCAAAGTGCTGTACAGAAACCCAGCCTAAAACCCCAAACAGCAAGCAATGCAGGTGTAGAAGCACAGTGGCTAGGAAAAACTCTCTAGAAAGAACAAAACCTAGGAAGAAACCTAGAGAGGAACCAGGCTATGTGGGGTGGCCAGTCCTCTTCTGGCTGTGCCGGGTGGAGATTATAACAGAACATGGCCAAGATGTTCAAATGTTCATAAATGGCCAGCATGGTCAAATAATAATAATCACAGGCAGAACAGTTGAAACTGGAGCAGCAGCACGGCCAGGTGGACTGGGGACAGCAAGGAGTCATCATGGCAGGTAGTCCTGAGGCATGGTCCTAGGGCTCAGGTCCTCCAAGAGAGAGAAAGAAAGAGAGAATTAGAGAGAGCATACTTAAATTCACACAGGACACCGGATAAGACAGGAGAAGTACTCCAGATATAACAAACTGACCCTAGCCCCCCGACACAAACTACTGCAGCATAAATACTGGAGGCTGAGACAGGAAGGGTCAGGAGACACTGTGGCCCCATCCGATGATACCCCCGGACAGGGCCAAACAGGAAGGATATAACCCCACCCACTTTGCCAAAGCACAGCCCCCACACGACTAGAGGGATATCTTCAACCACCAACTTACCATCCTGAGACAAGGCCGAGTATAGCCCACAAAGATCTCCGCCACGGCACAATCCAAGGGGGGGGCGCCAACCCAGACAGGAAGATCACATCAGTGACTCAACCCACTCAAGTGACGCACCCCTCCTAGGGACGGCATTAAAGAGCACCAGTAAGCCAGTGACTCAGCCCCTGTAATAGGGTTAGAGGCAGAGAATCCCAGTGGAAAGAGGGGAACCGGCCAGGCAGAGACAGCAAGGGCGGTTCGTTGCTCCAGAGCCTTTCCGTTCACCTTCACACTCCTGGGCCAGACTACACTCAATCATATGACCCACGGAAGAGATGAGTCTTCAGTAAAGACTTAAAGGTTGAGACCAAGTTTGCGTCTCTCACATGGGTAGGCAGACCATTCCATAAAAATGGAGCTCTATAGGAGAAGGCCCTGCCTCCAGCTGTTTGCTTAGAAATTCTATGGACAATTAGGAGGCCTGCGTACGTGTAGGTATGTACGGCTGGACCAAATCAGAGAGATAGTTAGGAGCAAGCCCATGTCAAGCTTTGTAGGTTTGCAGTAAAACCTTGAAATCAGCCCTTGCCTTGACAGGAAGCCAGTGTAGGGAGGCTAGCACTGGAGTAATATGAGCACATTTTTTGGTTCTAGTCAGGATTCTAGCAGCTGTATTTAGCACTAACTGAAGTTTATTTAGTGCTTTATCCGGGTAGCCGGAAAGTAGAGCATTGCAGTAGTCTAACCTAGAAGTAACAAAAGCATGGATTCATTTTTCTGCATCATTTTTGGACAGAACGTTTCTGATTTTTGCAATGTTACATAGATGGAAAAAAGCTGTCCTTGAAACAGTCTTCATATGTTCGTCAAAAGAGAGATCAGGGTCCAGAGTAATGCCGAGGTCCTTCACAGTTTTATTTGAGACGACTGTACAACCATTAAGATGAATTGTCAGATTCAACAGAAGATCTCTTTGTTTCTTGGGACCTAGAACAAGCATCTCTGTTTTGTCCGAGTTTAAAAGTAGAAAGTTTGCAGCCATCCACTTCCTTATTTCTGAAACACAAGCTTCTAGCGAGGGCAATTTTGGGGCTTCACCATGTTTCATTGAAATGTACAGCTGTGTGTCATCCACATAGCAGTGAAAGTTAACATTATGTTTTCGAATGACATCCCCAAGAGGTAAAATATATAGTGAAAACAATAGTGGTCCTAAAACGGAACCTTGAGGAACACCAAAATTTACAGTTGATTTGTCAGAGGACAAACCATTCACAGAGACAAACTGATATCTTTCTGACAGATAAGATCTAAACCAGGCCAGAACTTGTCCGTGAAGACCAATTTTGGTTTCCAATCTCTCCAAAAGAATGTGGTGATCGATGGTATCAAAAGCAGCACTAAGGTCTAGGAGCACAAGGACAGGTGCAGAGCCTCGGTCTGATGCCATTAAAAGGTAATTTACCACCTTCACAAGTGCAGTCTCAGTGCTATGATGAGGTCTAAAACCAGACTGAAGCATTTTGTATATGTTGTTTGTCTTCAGGAAGGCAGTGAGTTGCAGCGCAACAGCCTTTTCTAAAAATTTTGAGAGGAATGGAAGATTCAATATATTTTTTTATATTTTCTGGGTCAAGGTTTGTCTTTTTCAGGAGAGGCTTTATTACTGCCACTTTTAGTGAGTTTGGTACACATCCGGTGGATAGAGAGCTGTTTATTATGTTCAACATAGGAGGGCCGAGCACAGGAAGCAGCTCTTTCAGTAGTTTAGTTGGAATAGGGTCCAGTATGCAGCTTGAAGGTTTAGAGGCCAAGTATTTGAATAAATTAACTTATTGTGTATTAAAGGAGTCAACATTTTAAGTGTTTAGTCCCATATTCCTAGCAAGCAATGACTACGTCAAGCTTGTGACTCTACAAACTCGTTGGATGCATTTGCAGTTGATTATGCTTTGGATTATGTTTTGCCCAATAGGAACAGAATAATGTCCTGTGCCAATTTGGTACCCGTTTTATTGTAAGTAAGAATAAACGTCCTCTTACTGTCAACTGCGTTTATTTTCAGAAAACTTAACATGTGTAAATATTTGTATGAACATAGCAAGATTCAACAAATGAGACATAAACTGAACAAGTTCCACAGACATGTGACTAACAGAAAAAGTAACAGTCAGTATCTGGTGTGGCCACCAGCTGCATTAAATACTGCAGTGCTTCTCTTCCTCATGGACTGCACCAGATTTGTCAGTTCTTGCTGTGAGATGTTACCCCACTCTTCCACCAAGGCACCTGCAAGTTCCCGGACATTTCTGGGGGGAATGGCCCTAGCCCTCACCCTCCAATCCAACAGGTCTGAGACTTGCTCAATGGGATTGATATCCGGGCTCTACGCTGGCCATTGCAGGACACTGACATTCCTGTCTTGCAGGAAATCACGCACAGAATGAGTAGTATGGCTGGTGGCATTGCCATGCTGGAGTGTCATGTCAGGATGAGCCTGCAGGAAGTATACCACATGAGGGAGGAGGATGTCGTCCCTGTAATGCACAGCGTTGAGATTATCTGCAATGACAACAAGCTCAGTCCAATGATGCTGTGACTCACCGCCCCAGACCATGACGGACCCTCCACCTCCAAATCGATCCCGCTCCAGAGTACAGGCCTCGGTGTAACGCTCATTCCTATGATCATAAATGCGAATCCGACCATCACCCAGGGTGAAACAAAACCATGACTCATCAGTGAAGAGCACTTTTTCCAGTCCTGTCTGGTCCAGCGACGGTGGGTTTGTGCCCATAGGCGATGTTGTTGCCGGTGATATCTGGTGAGGACCTGCCTTACAACAGGCCTACAAGCCCTCAGTCCAGCCTCTCTCAGCCTATTGCGGACAGTCTGAGCACTGATGGAGGGATTGTGTGTTGCTGGTGTAACTCGGGCAGTTGTTGTTGCCATCCTGTATCTGTCCCGCAGGTGTGATGTTCGGATGTACCGATCCGGTGCAATTGTTGTTACACGTGGTCTGCCACTGCGAGGACGATCAGCTGTCCGTCCTGTCTCCCCGTAGCGTTGTCTTAGGCGTCTCACAGTAAGGACATTGCAATTTGTTGCCCTGGACACATCCGCAGTCCTCATGCCTCCTTGCAGCATGCCTAAGGCACGTTCACGCAGATGAGCAGGAAACCTGGGCATCTTTCTTTTGGTGTTTTTCAGAGTCTGTAGAAAGGCCTCTTTATTGTCCTAACTTTTCATAACTGTGACCTTAATTGCCTCCCGTCTGTAAGCTGTTAGTGTCTTAACGAATGTTCCACAGGTGCATGTTCATTTATTGTTTATGGTTCATTGAACAAGCATGGGAAACCGTGTTTAAACCCTTTACAATGAAGATCTGTGAAGTTATTTTGATTTTTACGAATTATCTTTTAATGACAAGGTCCTGAAAAAGGGACATTTCTTTTTTTGCTGAGTTTAGAATATGTTTTTGAACACTTCTATACTGAACAAAATTGAAGTTTATATTAGGAAATCAGTCAATTTAAATAAATTATTAGGCCCTAATCTATGGATATTATATCACTGGGCAGGGGTACAGCCATGGGTGGGCCTGGGAGGGGATAGCCCACCCACTTCAAATCAAATCAGATTGTATTGGTCACATGCACATGTTTTGCTGATGTTGTTGTGGGTGTAGCGAAATGCTTGTGTTTCTAGCTCCAATAGTGCAGTAATATCTAACAAGTAATATCTAACAATTTCACAACAATACACACAATACACACATCTAAAGTAAAGGAATTGAATAAAGAGTATATAAATATTTTGACGAGCAATATCGGAGCAGCATAGACTAAATTACAGTAGAATAGAATACAGTACATACATATGGGATGAGTAATGCACAATATGTAAACATTATTAAAGTGACTAGCATTCCATTATAAAAGTGGCATGTGATTTCAAATCTATGTACATAGTGCAGCAGCCTCTAAGGTGCTAGTGATGGCTATTTAACAGTCTGATGGCATCTCGGTCTCAGCTTTGATGCACCTGTACTGACCTCACCTTCTGGATGATTACAGAGTGAACAGGCAGTGGCTAAGGTGGTTGTTGTCCCTGATGATCTTTTTGGCCTTCCTGTGACATTGGGACATTGGGTGCTGTAGGTGTCCTTGGGAGCCAGGCCCACCCACTGGGGAGCCAAGCCCAGTCAATCAGAATTAGGTTTTCCCCACAAAGGGCTTTATTACAGACAGAATTACTCCTCAATTTCATCAGCTTCCCGGCTGTCTGGTCTCAGATGATCCCGCAGGTGAAGAAGCTTGATGTGGAGGTCCTGGGTTTGTGTGGTTACACTTGTTCTGCGGTTGTGAGGCAGTTTGGACATACTGCCAAATTCTCTAAAACAACGTTTAAGGTGGCTTATGGTAGAGAAATGAACATTCAAATCTCTGGCCATAGCTCTGGTGGACATTTCTGCAGTCAACATGCTAATTTTACGCTCCCTCAAAACTTGAGACATCTGTGGCATTGTGTTGTGTGCCAAAACTGCACATTTTAGAGTGACCTTTTATTGTCCCCAGCATAAGGTGCACCTGTGTAATGATAATTCTGTTTAATCAGCTTCTTAATATGCCACACCTGTCAGGTGGATGGATTATCTTGGCAAAGAATAAATGCTAACTAACAGGAATGTAAACAAATTTGTGCACAAAAATTGAGATAAAGCTTTTTGTGCATTTGGAAAATTTTTGGGATCTTTTATTTCAGCTCATGAAACATGGGACCAACACTTTACATATTGCATTTATATTTTAGTTCAGTATACATTCATGTGGATGCTACCATTATTATGGACAATCATGAATAATGATGAGTGAGAATGTTACAGAGGCACAAAGATAATACCCCCCCCCCCCCCCCTCCAATTTTTATTTTATTTTTTATAATATTGCTAATCTCCCCTGTTAGGTAATGGTGAACAGTTTGCATGTTTGGTTGTAGCCTCTGAATGGCATCTCACTCATTAGGCCTATTCATTTTTCATGACATTATCAGGATTCATGTAGAAATGTTCAGAAACATCTTTATTACAGACTTAAAAAGAAAATTACTCATCATCATTCACCATTCAGTTAATATTGGGCAACATTTCTGAACGGTAAAACAGATATGTATGGAAATACCCTCAAATAAAGTTAACATTCGGTACTGTCGCCTCATATGAAACGTTTGATCTCAAATTCAAAATGCTGGATGGAGTTGGTCTACAATGAATAGACCTATAAACAATTAAAGAACTTCATTATTTTGGATTTGGCATTTTTCTGTCTTTATTGATTGATTACATACAGTATGCAACAATAGCCTACTACGTTGAGTATCCGGCTACGAATGATGCCCGGTCCCCAAATATTTTCTTGGAATGTCTTGTCGCCTGTGGCTGACGCCACTGCGTCGCACCAAGTAATGATACGTTCCCTCATTCACCACCGAGCGGCGCCATTTTACTACAATACGCACGTTGTTCAGTTGCGTGCAACACCCACAGAGCTTAGTGAACATAGTGCTAAAATAAATAAATGTTGTCTGTTTCCGTTGTTTCAATGCATTTTCGGTGTGGTTAAACGTGGCCGTTGTTGAGGGACAAATAATCGAGTTTAATTAGGTAGTTTCCATAGATTTTCACCGTGGTAAGAGAGAGGTGTGATATAGCCTAATAATACATTTTCTGCAGAAATGTTCATCTTTATGAGGATGAGGTAGACCTTGCTGTGACGTTAAAACTAACATAGGCCTACAAATGAATGGGCGTATAGGCCTTTAGGCTGACAATATGGGGTAAAATCACACAAAAACACTTGTTTCTTCTTAATTTATGAATATGCAAGTAAAACACAGATCTAGTTTTATCTGTTCGTTGCATCACCTGCATTTTATGTTGTGGCAATCGAAACTGTTTAATTTCTGTCTCTGCATTAAGTCCAATCATGAGACATTTTAAGATAAATACTGTAGTAATTTCATTTTTTTTGTTTCGTTTCTTGTCGAAAACGGAATTATTAATGGCAGGCAACACAACAGTCGTAATGTTTTAATGCTGAAGCTCATGATAGACTGATATATTCTTTTGGACGTTTTGGAAACTGCAATTTACCACCCTAAAATGTCAATCGATGACATGACACCAGTTTAATTTCCCGTTTTGATTGATAGTAAAAACACAACAAAGTAGCCTGAGTCGTATATCGCCTATGGCAAACTGGTCGAGCGAGTTGGGGTGTATGCTGTCTGCGCGCCTTGGCCAATGGAACCAGATCCTCCCTGCAGTGCGTAAGAGAGCAATTTAGGATTTAACCAAGTCTTTGCTGAGGGGCTGGCAGAAGTTCGAGAGACCCCGTCGGTGTAAGCGCATATCACACAATGCCAGTGTAGTCTTCAGTCAGTCTTCAGACGTCTCATTGGAGTTAGACTGCCACTTAACGTTGCTGCTTTCGAACTATGACTGGAGTATTCGACCGAAGGATTCCGAGTTTCAAACCTGCCGACTTCCAGAACCCTTTTCAGGTTTCCACCACAATGCACCACCCGTCTCAGGAATCCCCTACGCTACCCGAGTCTACGGCCACGGATTCTGGCTACTATAGCCCGGCTGGAGCAGTGCACCATGGCTATTGTTCGCCTAATTCCACCTCGTATGGGAAACCTCTCAATGCCTATCAATACCAGTACCACGGCGTAAACGGATCTGCGGGAAATTACCCTGCAAAAACATACCCAGACTACAGCGCATACACAGCCTCTGCTTACCACCAATATGCTGGAACTTATAGCAGAGTACAACCACAACCATTAAGTCCGCAAGGTAATTACACAATGTTTTATTGTATTTGTATTAGGCTATTATTATTATTGAATCAAATTTGTGTTGTGTTCGACCTCACACGATTTTTACATGCGTGTATTTCAAACTGGTGTAGGCTATTTTTCCATCATGGTAAAATTCTTTAAATCAAATTTGGTAAAGGGGCACAAAGTTTTCACCGAAGTTATTCTGTAAAAAGGACGTACTTTTCCTTTACCAGTTAGATTCTTTGCGAGACGCATTAGCTTCAATATCCGCCTATAAATCGACAGATGTCCTCTTGATTGGATCGCTCTGAAATAGATGCAATATCCAGGAAATATGACTGTGTTATGCAAATACTTTGTTAGTACACCACAGATAAAGCAATTGATTTCTTTCTTTCAGAAAAAGAAGTAGCAGAACCTGAAGTGAGGATGGTAAACGGAAAGCCCAAGAAAGTCAGAAAACCACGGACAATCTACTCCAGTTTTCAGCTAGCTGCCCTGCAGCGGAGATTTCAGAACACACAGTACCTCGCGCTGCCAGAGAGAGCAGAGCTCGCGGCTTCGTTGGGACTCACGCAAACGCAGGTAAATATGTTACTTTTCTAAATGTCATTGAGTGTTCAGTTTCATTCTGTTTTAGTTTTTTAAATCAAAATGATCAGTCCAAATTTGCATTGTGTTTACAATATACATGTAATGCGTAAAGTGTGCATAATGAATTATTGAAAAATTATTGAACGCTTAATTCATATGCATACTTTTGTATAATGGCATTTTGGTATTTTAATATGATGTTATTTATTAACTCACTTTGACATATTTCTCATCCATCCCCAGGTCAAAATCTGGTTCCAGAACAAAAGGTCGAAACTGAAGAAAATTATGAAGAATGGTGAGCTTCCACCGGAACACAGTCCGAGCTCCAGCGACCCTATGGCATGCAACTCTCCGCAGTCCCCCGCCGTCTGGGACACGCATGGCCCGTCCAGGCCTCACAGCCACCAGGCGCAGAACATCAACCCCGCGGCCTCCACCTTTTTGGAAAACTCCGCATCTTGGTACTCCACGGCTGGTGCCATGAATTCTCACCTCCAGGCCCCCAACTCGATACAGCACTCTTTGGTTCTTGGATCTGGGACGTTATACTGAAACCCAGTTCAACAAATATTTACATTGTATGGGACTCGTGTTTAAAATGTCCAGAGGAATATGCAATGTATTGATGACAGTCATAGAAGAACGTGTATAATGTGTAAATGTGTGCATGTAATTTATTGCATTTTGGAAGACAAATTAAACGTTTTCAACCGACAATGCAACCCAGAGACTTTTAATGACACCCTCCTGAATTATGACTTAGACAAAAACAATTGCTGATAGCCTACCCACAAGTCCTCCCTCATGATTAGGCTATTCGCACTGAAAATCAATGACACCGTAATATTACAAAATTTGCCCACATTCTGAGACACTTTAAATACATGTACAGATCAAACTCGAGCTAAATTGCCTGGGCTGTCTGCGTGACATATTTGGTCAGTTGTGCACATTTGTGATTGACTTGAAATATTAATTTGGGGACAAAACTATTAACACGGAGATAGGTATACTGACCTTAAACTATAGGCCTACAATTAGGCTATTTTTCATTTTCAACAAGCCGGAATTCTCAGGGGGAGTTACCTGCTGGTATGCCAAAAGGTTAGGCTAGATTTGATTTGTGTCATGTTATGTAGTTTTTCATGTTTAGTACTACAACCTGTTTTATGGTTGTGCGCATATTACATGCCCAGAGTACATTATGTTTTGAGCGGATCCATAACGGACTAAACCAGAACCGTATCGAAGAGAGCATCAGAGTTTATGAGTGTCTATTGGTTTTGACATCCAGTTAAATGTGGATGAATTGATTGCAGGTATAGGCCTATTGATGTTCCTCTGAAAGACAAATATTTAACGACTGGTATGCTGTTGTTACTACTTTATTAAACAGTCATAACAAAACATATTATTTAGTTTTTTCTTGTTGTCCGTGGTGATCGAGATGTAAACCAAACAAAATAATCAATAATTCACACGATTTAAATCAGATTATTGTAAAGATACAGACATTGTTGATACTATTTTCTTGCAGGTTAATTCTAGTATACATGTATTATTATTATGCCTATTATTTAAATCATGTTAGCACATTTCAGTCTCGTGTTTTGGAGTTGCATCTGGATTCCAACCTCCCCCAAAGAATATGGGTGTCCGTCTGGCAGACAGTCTGCAGCCGTGCTCTCTTTTTGTCCCCTAGAATTAGTTGCTTTGACTGGCAGAGAGGAGGCGAATGGGCGGTACGAAGATCTGAGACAATTTACATTCCTGTGGGGGCAAACCGGCTCCAGAGCTCTGCCACTCCCGGCCACAGCCCACCTCCGTCAGACCTTCCGGGTAAAATAAAATCTTCAACATTTGAACATATCATTAGCTACCAGCAGTAGGCCTCCTACAACGAGTGCTGCCACTGAATATCACTAAACAAACTATACTCCACTGAAGCGAAAATCAAGGCCTATGAATGTGTTGTAATTGGGTTCTTGTTCCAGACTTTACATAAAACATGTTATCATTATGCATATATAAACGAATCAACCAAGAAACAATCACACACACACACACACACACACACACACACACACACACACACACACACACACACACACACACACACACACACACACACACACACACACGCACACACACACTGAGAGAGGACACGTTTACCACAAACTACATCTGGCCTGGAAACAAAATAATGTTGCGAAGCATCTGACCTAAGGATATCAATGCATAATACACAATACACCAATGTTAACATGGTGTGCATGCAACTGAATGCCCGTCTCCTCTGATTTTCCCATGGACCTGACTGTCCTGGCTGAATATAGCCGTAGCAAACAACTAATGCACTTGGGAATGTTCAGCTGAAATCATTGTGCAAAAAATAAAATGGTTTGCTGAACGCTAATCCGAAACCTCGACGTAGTGCACGTGGTCCCATAATTACACTGCCAGTGCTCGAGAACTCTACGTTTGATTTTCATATTACTGTTTATGCCCCCTCCGCCCCCCGTCCCCCAACACACACACACACACACACACACACACACACACACACACACACACACACACACACACGCGCGCGCGCGCGCACACGCACACGCACACACACACGCACGCACACGCGCACACACGCACCATGCCATTATATCAAGAGCCCCGTTAAATTCCAACTGAACATGTTCCACTCCCCTACAAATCGAGTCTAAATAATGACAGTTAGCTTTACTGGACAGCTTCAACCGTAACACTCAAAAATAATTATACTCCAGGATTAGGCCTCCATTATCATAATCTGGACATTGACAATTATCTATAATTTGCAAAGATGCGCTTGCTTCTTGATTGCAGAATGCTTTTTTTCTAGCTCACCATCACAAAACAGTGACAGTAATAACAGCTAATTTTGCAGGCAATATATAAGAGGTACCGGGGTGTTCAAGCACTTTCACACCTGGATATGCTTACTCAACCACGAGCACTAGAACCGTGTACTGTTGCAGACAGTGTTCCCATTCGAAGTCCAACCTTTTTGACCACTGCTAATACTATTGTAGGCTAAAGAATCATATGAAGGTAAGGCGGTTTTTTCTCTGTGAATCACTTGATGGAAGATTGTTGGATACTTTCGTTTTAGAATTTTTAAATACCGATTGCATTTGTTTTGTATAGCCTAGGCTAAAGGCGCGCTGTTTTGTATAGCCTAGGCTTAACCTACCTTATTTTAGGTTATTAAGGTTATAAATAACCCATGTCTTACGCGCTAAATAAAACAACGAAAATTGATCAAATCTGAGAAGCATGCATTCAACACTAGCCCGTAAATATTGACTTTGACTTTCATTCTAGCCTATGTATTTGTCAGGCGTTCTTGATTGCAATTGATTATGAAATCTGAGTTGGCAAAGGCTCTCTTTGCATATAGGCATATGGAAATAACATTGTCTTGTTGTTATTTCCATAAGCCTATATGCAAAGAGAACCTTTGCCAATTCAGATGTCATAATCAATTGCAATCAAGAAGCCAAACTGATCAAATATGATCAGGTTATCCTGGAACATATTGCATCAATCTATATCTTGGCCAGAAAACCACACAGAAGTGTTGTCATCTCCCTCCCTCCCTCCCTCCCTTACCCCCCCCCCCCTTTCTAGCTCTAGTTCTGATTTTATCATTGTGTCTTCTGTTCCCTCTGTCACTTCCAGCCGCTTTATATCTGAGCTCTATATTTTTGTTCATATAATATGAATCGATTGAGTTACATCATATTAAACCTGTGCATTGTTTGAGCCTTTTCACAGTTCTGATGAATATAGACTCTTCCTATTGCAACAATGTTCAAAATAGCCTTTAAAATGCATGACAGATTTATGACGATATCAGCTTATTTATTGTAAAAGCTAGTGATTTGTGGGCAGTCCTTTGGGTGTGAAAATACTTTGGTAGAAGAAATTCCGCACACCACGCACTTTTCTGCTTTACGAGTTACTCTCGGTAAATATAGGAACTTTTTAAGTGAAAGATTGCTTACGAGAGTTTGGGCAATAAATCAGACTATATATATATATGCAAATATAGGCATATAGATATGGTGGTGATAGGGCCTGTAGGTTTTAGTTAAGTGGGGCCCATGCAGGTAAACTGTGTGCCAGTGGGGCATCCACGATTTGACAGCTGCAGACACTTTCACATTCTTCTTTTGAACATGGTAATTTCAGATAATATCCCAAACATTCACTGCTCTCAGCAATTTGTGTATGAATAACCTAATAATTTCCCTCTTTTGTTCCGTCTGTGCTACCTCAAATCCAAATAAAGATGCCTTTTAGTATTAAAAGTGGTAGAAAATTACAGGTAATTATCTTTGACGGTAAAAACGTTGTAATCAGCGGGCTTGCATCAAAAATTACCCTAATTATGCCTGCATTTATGAGAATGGAAAAAAAGCCTCACTTGGATAAAACACATAAATTGTCCCAAATATCTCCTTCATATTGAACGGAACTGCAGCTGGATGCTTTGTTCAAGATCGATCCCGTGGAGCTTGGCATTTAGCGTCTTGCATTAGGACAGGCAGAGAGGAGAAAAACATTTTGTCAATACTTCTAATAATTGAGGCAGAAAATCACAAGATTAACTGGACATGGAGCGACCATCTTTTGCGGGATAAATTGATAAAGCGGGAACAGGGTAAGTTCATTTCCTCAAGTGTTGTTCAATGTATTTGACTATAGGCTATTTTGTTCGTTTGCAGTGCATTGGACATTTATATTTTATGAATAGGAAACATAGTGTTATGATGGATAGCCTGTAATATTTGAATGAAAAACCTATGGGACCTACATTTTAGAACGTCCATAGGACCTCGACAAGGAATGGCTCATCAGTCATGTATGATATATATCAATCATGTTATCTTTCAGTACAAAACACGAAACTTTGTTTTAACTCAAGGTTTACTCCATTTATGAAAGACAAAACATAAAAAGTGTATGTACAACTAAAATGGATGAATATATATACAGAGAGAAGAATGCTTTGATTTGCATGTTCGAGAAAAACACTCAGTCAAAGTGAAGTTTAGATTTCAACAATATAAGATGGCATAATGTTCAACCCGCAAGTGTAGTCCATTCCGTGCCCAAGTGTTGGGCTAAATGTCAGTGATAGCCTATATTTGGTATATTGACAGTCAGATGTTGACATGAAATGAAAGCATAACAAAGGCAATCCCACTGAACAGTCATTGGTAAGTTAATACGGTTAGTTCCTTTATCGTGTGTCACATCACAGAGACTTTGTCCCCAAGTAGCCTTCACAAGCAGCCGACCCTTTCGCCAAGGAATCTCTCTGTTCGATCGGGACAACACTTTTGTCTCGAGGCTGATGGAAATCAATTGTGCAGGTAAAACTATGAAGGTTCGAAAGTCTCGAGTCAGGCCTCGGGCCTCCCCGCCCTTTGCGCAGTCTATCTCTGCATTGTCTCTTGATGTGGGGAGGAGTACCAGTGAGAATAACCCGGCATGTAGCCGTTGGCCGCCATGTTTACTCCTTTGCTGGACGCTGAAACGTCCCATATGGGAGGAATTGCTGGAGAGCGGGGAGACAGGCCGATGGAACTAGGCATAGTAGGGTCGCTCTCATGCGGGTTGCCACCTGCCTTCAGCAGCTTCTTGAACTTTGACCTTTTATTCTGGAACCATATCTTTACCTGCACGAGATAACAGGAAGGCAACGGAAGACCAGATAACAGATAATGTTACAATCATTAATATATGTATTCATTGACATGTTCATAAATAGGCTTATAGACCAATATAAATGTTTAATATTATTAGAACATCTACAGATATTATTACAATGCAACACCCAATTGTTGGTTAGTAATAATAATAATACATGCTAATAATATGCCTAATAATAATACGAGTAATACATGATAATAAATGGCTAATTATAATACCATAATGTATACCCTTCTGTATAATCATTCCTGTGTTGAAAATACCTGTGTCTGTGTTAGTCCGAGAGATGCAGCCAACTCAGCGCGTTCTGGCAGGGCGAGGTATTGTGTTTGCTGAAAACGATGATTTAAAGCTTGAAGCTGCAAACTAGAATAAATCGTCCTAGGTTTGCGAATCTTCTTGCCTTTCCCGTTGAAACGAATTTCTCCGTTTTCAATGACTGTTGTTTTTTGCTGCTCTGCAACAAAAAAGGACAATGTTAGTCCACTACATAACACCAAAAATATTACACAACAAATTGTTAAGAATCCCCAAATGATGTTTTTTCATTTCGTAGATTATAATAGGTTCCAATTTAAATGGCTAAATAGGCCTATATAATAAGGAAAATATGATACATTTAGTTATATTAAATCCAGACCACTCATACATATTCACATGTCACATTTGCTCAATCTGATTGTAATCATCCTTGAATCCTCTGTCATATTTAGGATATTGCTCATAATGACATGTCAATTAAATGCTAATTACAACTTTCAAAGCGAGTAGACCGCCTAATTCCAAGAATAATTCGTGAGGATTCCTCTTTTGTCATTATACCCCGTGCAAAGCATGGCCATAGAATGGAATCTGGGGGAGTGTTCTAAAGCAAGAGACACCATGAAATAAACATCGATGTAGAAAAAAAAACGAGTCAACAGATAACATGTAATTCAGACACAATTTCAAAATTAATTCGAAATTCAATGATCTGCTGGACGTTTATTTGGCTTTATCTCGTTGTTGACCGATTTGATAAGAAATAAATAAGCATTCGCATTTTTATCGCTGTTCATGAAAACGACATACAGCATATTTCGCTACGGTACTCCTACGTGAGTAGGAGGAAAGCGTCTTACCTGTGCCGTCTAACCTTGCCTGGCCGCCAGATGTGTTATTGTGGTAGGACGGCAGGTACGGGCTGTGGTGGGGGTGGCTCACGTAGGAGTACGGTAGCGACCTGTTGTAGGAATTGGTGCCGGAGTACGAAGAGTTATCGTGCTGATGGTGAGCTGGGTGCGACCCGGAATGGAGACAGTGCAGCGGGTAGTGGCTGGCGGCCATCGACGGAGAGCTCTGTTGTGAGTGAGACTGCTGACCAAACTCCATGAAAGCTGACTTTGACGAGTCTTGAGCCTCCAGACCGTCAGCCATCGTAGTCATGGTCATCATCAAATTTTCTACCTTGAGAGCACTCACCCCCTCTCTCAAGTCCAAATGGGTTTTCTCGCTGTGTTGTTGTCTCTCTCTCCTCAACGGACAGATATTGTCCCATTAACACCTGAATTTCTCAGTTTCTTCGATTTTTTTTCGTCCTCTGATTTTCTCGCTCGGTATGGCGCAAAGTGGGCATAAGTTAAGGCAGAGATTTAAGGTGGATTCTGTTAAAATTGAGTCCTAGCTTCCAGACTTGATGCAGACACTACAAGTAAAATGGTTTGTCTCCAAAGGGCAGCGCCTTCCGATTGGTCATTCAACCCAACGTCATCAGTTGTGTGCTTCACGGAGACTTCAGCGCAAGTTAACCCACCTTACCAACTCCCACCGCAGCCACAACTAGGATAACCTAATTCCGACAGACAATAGTCAAACGCAAGAAGCTTGTATAACAATTATAGAAGCCCTTTGGAATAGTCAATTTGTTTAAGGATTAATCCTCAACCCAAAATTACGCACAGCCCACGGTTTGATTTAGCCTAACGAACGAATATAATTTTGAACACACCATATCACCACCCTGGAAATATACTGACACAATTTCCATACTGTCGTAATGATTAGGTTATTCAAAGAAAATTACATGCAACAAATCAACAAGATGACAACAACAATGCAGTCCTATTGCAGGAACAGTGGATGTCGTGGTTAACCGATTGTATCCTTTATTCAGTAGGCCTACACTCTTAAAAAAAAGGGTTTGGATAGAACCAAAACGGATTCTATTCCTTGCTTCATATATGTCACCCCTAAATGTTCGATATAGAACCTCATGTGTTCTTCTTCACTGAACCAAAATTGGTTCCACATAGAACCCTTGGATTCCATATAGGGTTCTATATGGAACCAATTTCGGTTCTATATATAACCTAAAGGGGTGCCATATATGAAGCAAGCATAGAACCTTTTGTGGGTTCAATTCAGATACTTTATTTCTAAGAGTGTATAAAATACATGCAAATTATACAGTTTGCGGTTTGGCAAAATCTTTTGCAATATAAACCATCAATGCAAATGCAATAAAACGGTCTTTAAATTTACTTTCACATAGGCACATAATTTATTTTTTCATTATCGTCAACACGTTTTTTCCCAAAGTGTGGCATTAATTTATTTCAAAATGGTGATGAAAAAGCAATTATTGTCGCAATCATTTAAATCCAAAACCTCTTTGATTAAACACCACACATCATTCAAATTGGAGCTATAAAATTAAGAACAATTCGCCTGTAATGATTATGGACTGGGTTTATTTTGGGAAGGTGGAATAAAACTGTATATAGCATAAATTATCCCCTAATTATACGCCAGTGTCGCCCTCAATTATCCTCTTATCAAAAATGGTTGTCTAAATGCAGCGTTTAGTTTCAATTTTCTCCATTTCTATAACAAGAACTTGGTACCTTGCTATTATTGCCAGGCTTGTTATTTACTTTGTGGCATTTAAAAAGTGCACAACCCAGCCGGATAATCATTTTCCATCAGTGGACCAAGCGAGAAGCACAGAGACAGTTGGTAGATATGAAATATATGAAATGCCTTTTGATATTGGATTTTAAACCAAGGCCTTCATTAAAAAACCGAGACGTTTTAGGATACCTCTATATGGACATCATATAGGTAAGAGACCCCAGAGAAAGACATGTCTTCTGCATGATAGATTTGACACTTTTTCGTATTTTTCTTGGTAAAGGCTATATGGGAATTTATGTATTTATTCAGATAAATTAAATCAGGTAGGAATCAATGCAATTCTTAGTAACGTAAATAAGGGAATTAGAACAGGCTTTACCTGAGATATAACAGCCTAGACGTCGCCATCCCTGAATGCCTCATCCCGAGTTTCACCTCAACACGCAGGACAGAAACCAGATCCATACCTTATCTAATCGGATTTGAATGGCACAAGCCAAACATTGAGGGGCTTCCCCGTGCTGTTGCTTCACTATCTCGGTACTTTATTAGTTAAGACATTACAATTCATTACCTTTTGGAGAGACCGAAGCATCACCTACCTACCGTGACAGTTGTATGACCTCCGAACATGTTTTCTGTGAAATGTGGAAATGTAACGTATAGTGTCCCGCAGGCGTGATAGGAAGCTGTACACCAGTAGAGATTATTGAGGTGATGAAAATAATGAAAGATCACTGGATTTTTTTGCTTTAAATGGTCTGAGGACACAGTGTGATGATGGACGTAGGCTATAGTTTTTTGGGGGGAAACATAACATTTCAAATATGATGATGTGGTGCAATTATATTTCTAAGTAGTAAGCTATACATTTAATGTACACAATTGCTATAATCATCATTGTTTTCAGATTAAGTATATATGCTTATATTGATGCTGAACAATTTCATAAAGTATACATACATACATTCATACAGTACCAGTCAAAAGTTTGGACACACCTATTAATTCAAGATTTTTTCTTTATTTTTACAATTTTCTACTTTGTAGAATAATAGTGAAGACATCATAACTATGACATAGCACATATGAAATCATGCATTAACTAAAAAAGTGTTAAAAAAATCTAAATATATTTTAGATTCTTCAAAGTAGCCACCCTTTGCCATGATGGCAGCTTTGCACGCTCTTAGCATTCTCTTAACCAGCTTCACCTGTAATGCTATTCCAACAGTCTTGAAGGATTTCAAACATATGCTGAGCACTTGTTGGGTGCTTTTCCTTCACTCTGCGGTCCAACTCCTACCAAACCATCTCAACTGGGTTGTGGTTGGGTTATTGTGGAGGCCAGGTCAGCTGATGCAAGAGTCCATCATTCTCCTATTTGGTCACAGCCTGAAGGTGTGTTGAGTCATTGTCCTGTTGAAAAATAAATGATAGTCCCACTAAGCGCAAACCAGATGGGATGGCGTATTGCTGCAGAATGCTGTGGATACCATGCTGGTTAAGTGTGCCTTGAATTCTAAATAAATCACAGAGTGTCACCAGCAAAGCTCCCCCACACCATCACACCTGCTCCTCCATGCTTCACGTTGGGAACCACACATATGCAGATCATCCGTTCACATACTCTGCGTCTCACAAAGACACGGCAGTTGGAATCAAATTTGGATTCATCAGACCAAAGGACAGATTCCCACCGGTCTAATGTCCATTGCTCGTGTTTCTTGGCCCAATAAAATGTCTTCTTATTATTAGTGTCCTTTAGTAGTGGTTTCTTTTCAGCAATTCAGCCTGATTCATCAAGTCTCCTCTGAAAAGTTGATGTTGAGATGTGTCTATTACTTGAACTCTGTGAAGCATTTATTTGGGCTGCAATCTGAGGCCGGTAACTCTAATGAACTTATCCTCTGCAGCAGAGGTAACTTTGGGTCTTCCTTTCCTGTGGCGGTCCTCGCTTGCCGATTTTTGGGACTGTACTTGAAGAAACATTCAAAGTTCTTGAAATGTTCTGGATTGTCTTAAAGTATTGATGGACTGTCATTTCACTTTGCTTGTTTGAGCTGTTCTCGCCATAATATGGACTTGGTATTTAACCAAATAGGGCTATCTTCTGTATACCACACCTACCTTGTCACAACACAACATATTGGCTCAAAGCATTAAGAAGGAAAGAAATTCCACAAATAAACTTTTAACAAGGCACTCCTGTTCATTGAAATTCATCCAAGGTGACTACCTCATGAAGCTGGTTGAGAGAATGCCAAGAGTGTGCAAAGCTGCCATCAAGGCAAAGGGTGGCTACTTCGAAGAATCTAAAATCTAAAATATATTTTGATTTGTTTAACACTTTTTTGGTTACTAAATGATTCCACATGCGTTATATCTGATGTCTTCACTATTATTCTACAATGTAGAAAATAGTCAAATAAAGAAAAACCCTTGAATGATTAGGTGTGTCCAAACCTTTGACTGGTAATGTACATACATACACAGCTAGATCACCTGTGATACAAGTCAGTATTCGACGTCCATCCATGTCTTACGACCTCGGGCGATGACGTGGAACCCGGCCACTAGGGGCAACAGTGAGTGCTGTTACCTTCAAGTAGGGTTCGGTTTTGCTAGGGCCTTGTGGACAGGGTATGGTGGATGGGCACAAGCATCTGCCTCTGATTCCAACATTTTGAGTCAATGCCTAAGCTTCAAATAAAACACTTCGAAATTTGACATTTGGAACAAATTTGAAATTTGAGAAACATGGATGAATTTCTAATTCTGACATGAGACTGTGAGAGCACACATACATTCATACGTCCATAGCTACATACACAGATACAAACATGTACAAAATACATAGGCCTAGTTACATATGTTGCTCTCTTTTCAATACCTAAATGTCTATAGCTATTTCTACTTTGGGGCCTAATTCAGGGGAGATTATGCCTCAAATTGACCAAATGTTTATATTATAATGATCAAATGGCAGTTATGAAAAACTATTTTAGCTTTGGCCTGAGTAGTAGGTGATTGACCTTCAGCTTGAAATCAATGGTTGTGATGATTTGCAGAAGTGGTCTTTAATTCAAGCTGTCCTACAAACGGTAATAGATCATTCTCTAAAATCACTCAAACGTCAAACCACTGGGAATAGGCATGGATTCCTAAACTGGAACTGCATGGGCTATGAGTTACTTGCACAAAAAGTCTGCCTTTTAGAGAAACATAATGCACAATATGAATAGCCTATACAACACATTTTAAAATAAATACTATAGCCTACTAATAATGATACTAATACTACAAATATTAATACTACTACTAAGAGTAATAATAATGATAACAGTGGTTACTATCAACCATTATTACTGAGGTAAAGGCCTATTGCCTTATAAGTCTCTTCGAAAAGGAACTGTGTGTTTGTGAATGCGTGCATGTGTGTATGACTATGGCTGCCTGTCTTTATGCTAGCCTGTCGCATCTGTGTGTGTCTGCGCGTGTGTGTGTGTCTGTATGTCTTTGTGTCACATGTGTTTGTGACGATTTTCTGTGTCGAACATATCGACGTATGTTTAATCGTAATTGAGCGTTAACATGTAGCCCGCAGAAAACACATTCATATCTCTGCAGAGTCACCTCCTTGATTGTAGAGCTCTGTTTTCATAAACGTTTGGGACGTGGGGACTTGCCAGTCTAGTCCAGCAGAAGCATTTAAAAGTGTCTCTCTTCTCCAGAACTCAAACCCATAGGCTCTTCACAGACTTGCAGGCGTCGATGGATTTCCACCGCTACTTTGTGAGGGAAGTGGCGAGGGGAAAGCGAACGCAGATAGATAACACACGCAGCTGTCTAAAATGGGTCACCGAAACACCGCTGTCTAACAACTGTAATATCAATCAGAAGGGGTGCAATGAGCATCCGCAGTCCCCCAAACATCACCAGACGGCGTTCCTTGTTTGCTCATGGCAGAGCTAGGCTAACCCTTCACCAAAACCTACGCACTTTTACGCACAACGACTCTAAAAGCTTGGAACGTAAATCATCCAGGCATCCATATAGACTATACAGTATTACGGTCACAATAACAAAACATTGCTGTTTATTTACATGTTAAAATGAATAGGCTACACCAGGGATGGGCAGATGGCGGTGAAGGCCCTCGGATCAACCCCTCAGCCAAAAAAGCTATAAATGTTCCTCTCCACCCAGTATAGTTGCACGAAATGAACTCTAAAAGTTAAAAATGTGCATGAAATTAATTATACAATTGCTTTGCTATATATTCTCTCCGCTCCATGGAAAAATGTGTAGAATTGCCGCAAACTAGCGTTAAAACAGCAACATTTTTCTACACTTGGCAAAATGTGTAGATATGCATGAAATTAGCCCTACAACTTAAATATTTTGGGCAACTGCGGCCCCTCATGAGTTCAGATATTTTTGTGTCCTCCAACCCCATCAAAGTTGCCCATCCCTGTGTTACACTCACTGATCTGACTCATTTCAATTGAAGCCAAGGGATCTTTCTCAATCATCAGAATCATATAATACAAGGAAGACTCAACCCAAACATTACGATTTCTATAAGAGCATAACAGCAAGATAGGTAGTTGAAGGTGTAGGCTACAACTAGGGACTGACTGGCAATTAGTGTGGTCGAAAAAAACTCGTTTTGGCCTCAATTATTAAACGTTAACAAGGAGCTGCACCATTACCCTCTATAGTCAAATTGATTTTATTCAACACAGTCCAAACTACTGCACTTAAAGGTGACTCACACACACAAACCACATTTTTTTATTAAGCTCGCCTGTTTCTTCTTCTCGCCATCTCTGGAAACACTCGATGTTTACTTTTTTAATGATTACTCCGTTGACTGAAACAGCCTGAAGCTAAGACCGATCTTTGGAAACGAACGAATAACTAAGAAACACCATTAAAGCGATTTTCTGATCATTTTCTCCAAATTGTGAATGACCGAAACACTCAGAATACTTTGTTTTGTTGAGGTTATTCATGGTCAATATGAAATTGGTCACTACATGAACACCATTTGTTAGGTGCCAACCCAACACCTAACAAACAAGCATTTTTATCTCATTAATTTATCATGAGGTTGACTTTCTCCCTGATGGTTTATATCAAGTGAATGTCTATCTAACAGTAAAAACATAGCCTATACTGAGGATAAACATTTACTTATTGTGATGGTCATATTGGTTATGCAAATACAAACCCATCTCACAACATGGCCTAACGTTATTTGCATAGTGTTTTTTACAGGAAGAGCATAATGAGTCAGGCCTATCACAAATTTACAAATTGGACGATTTATTCCACCAAGATGTCTACGCAGCAATTAATCGTAATTAAGCTGCTGGCTGAGCCGAACACCTTTTATCTTCGACGGGGACAAATAAGAACACTGTGGCTTCCCTCTTGGTGCGTTTTCTCTCTCTCGACTTAATGCGCGGCATTATTAGGTCTGACAGCACACAGCTCGGGTTTGAAGGAGAGGATTTCCCCGAGAGATGACAGACAGGAAGGCCAGCAATCATGTATTTTTTTTTATCAGAATGTACTGTTCGATGCCGTTTATCCCTGATGATAGAAAAGTGTTATGTTGCCAGGACGCTGCTGTCGAAATAGAGGGCAAGAGCAACATTTCCATTTTCCAGTTTGAAAGCCATTAAAATGAATTAGTAAAATGGGAGGAAGAAGTCCTCCTGGTAAACAAAGGGGGACAAACAAATATCCTTTTCTTGCCGTGAGCCATTTTTTCATTTCGTAATTGTTTCGTTTGCAGCCACAGCGGTAAGGCCTTCGGTTTAACACTTGCAAATCACATATCCTTCTAATATACTTCAAAGGCAATAGCTAAATTATTTTCAAACCTCCTGAAAGTATAATTGGTGTTATATGTATTTTATCCTCTATATCCATACTGTAAATAGACGTTTCTTTGCCATTCTTGAAAAATAGTAAGCATGCATAGCCTAGTATGTGCAACTTAAAAATGTCAACAAAAAATGAAAAATATGGACACAATCACGTATAGGCCTGTAGACACTAACTTTTTAAATAGATACATCATAATATAACTCAGCTGACTGAATGATGAGCAACATCTCAAAACTGCAGCTTCTAGCTTTGGTCTGCATTGGGGGGGGGGGGGGGGGGGGGGGGGGGGATCCCATGTGTGCGAAAATCCTAGAAATGTCAATGGTGCCCTAAAAGTCACGGCTACATTCATAATTTAATGCCTCAATAGTGTTATCACTGTTGTAGTCTACATCCCAAAACAATATATACATATTCAAAATTTCACATATATTCACATAGAATTGCTATCGAATACATTATTTGCTATTATTAATATAGGCAAATTATTTTATACATAAGATTACATCAGAATAATTACACTGTATTATGACATTATTACATATGATAGTTGTTAGACCCCGCACACGCATGCACACACGCACACACATTCACATGCACACACACGGACACAGGTGACAAAGCAGAAATCATGTGACAATAACAGGCCTATTTGCATGTAGGCTCCCCGTGTAAACGTTTTCCTGGTTTGAATTTAGGCTAATATGGTACTGCAATTGATCATATTTGAAGAACCTTTTAATCCACGCAGACTACGATACTGCAACTTTGATCTTCAACTATAAAACAAAAAAATCTACATATTCATCTCGGAGATCCCGCGGCGGGGCCTTCCACTGAAGAGGAGTTATTGTGCATATTTGAGTCTGAACAGGCAGGTGGCTATAACTCCAACAGAGTATTCTTATAAAGTTGTCCGCAATGCCATCTCTACTCCATACTGCGATGTAAATTACAATCACTGGAGTGTATTAATAGTTAATACACTGTGCAGCATGGCTCATGGTGCGAGAGACAATACTTCTATGACAAATCATGGGATGCTAAATTGGGGTCATGAGCTGGTAATTCACGAGATAGATAGATCAGTGCACACTTTGGGGTTTGATAAAGTAAGGTCTGCTGTCCTCATCTCAGAAAATATAGGTAATTACATTTTTAGTAAATACAAAACAAACGAATGGGTAACAAACGTTGGGAAGAGGGATATGGAAAACTATGAAACGTATTTATGCAATTTAGTTGATGGGGACTGGGATAGTGCACATAAATAAATCAACATTTCAGTTTTCACATCAGTGTGCTGGAGTTTTTTTTTTAAACAACTAGGCTCAATTCACAGTTGCTGGGCAGGTAAAAAAAACAACAACAAAACTAGAAAGTTATCATAATCAGTTTTTCATCATATTCATAATTTAGCTAAATTTTAATATGACTGAGTTGCTTGCGCATGAGTTGCTTGCGCATGCATGTCGGCTGGTGGGTAAAATCCTCTAGCCTGCACCACGCTGTTGTGGGTAAAGTAACCTACATCACGCTGTAACCACTGGAAGGGATAAGTGAACGGATGTAATGTAAAAAACCTCAGACCTAATGATATATGTGGCACACAGTACGGAACATAAACATATTACACTATTCAGTAGAGAGGATAACGGCTAACAGACCGTTATGCAAAATTACTATGAGAATCGCATTTCTGTACATTTTCAGAAAAAAAGGAGCCTACAATGCGCTTCTAAAAAGTAAAATAAGGAATATTCCTGTGGTTGAGAAAGGCTGACATTTGAAAAACATCGAAAATGAAAAATATTTCAACAAAATTGAGGGAAATTGAAGTCCTTTATGCAACAGACAGAACAGGAGTTGCACATAGCAGAAAACACAATTCACAATCAAATTTGAGCAAATTGACCTACATTTGCTTAAACAAGAGAACTTGCACTGACTAAAGTGGGAACCATTGAGGAAGTGGCACACACAATGCATTTATGCCTATAACAAAAGGAGCATGTAATTTAAGAGCACAGAGTGACCTGAGGCGGAAAAAAGCTAAGAAAAAAAATTCACACCTGGTCATGTGCACTGTGACTGACAGCCCAACTCATTCACTGGGCTGCCATGGTTCTCATAAAAACCACAATGCAGGAGTTGTCAGATTATATTTCCTAACTATTGTCTACACCGCCCCCTAAAACACCAACCTGAAACTGCATTTTGAACAAGGGGTTTACTCATGGCCAATGTTTTGAAAGCTGAATTAAAGTTACCATAGCTTTGATTGCAAAATGCATTTATTGTTTTCACCCACATTCTAGGAGAAATAGTCTTATTTGTCCATATCCCAATGTTACAGTAAAATGCTAAATATACATTTTCCTAAAAGACATAAGCCACAACTAAATGGATGGAGGTGACAATACATGAATATACAGCCTAATATTCCTCTTTATAGAGGTGGGTTAACTGGACTAAACATGATCTGGAGAAAATATGTTCAATCGAGTTTAAGGTTTTGTTGTTCATTAACTGAATGAACAACAGAGGCAAAATGCAGTATGAAATAGTTTGGAGAATGGCCTCATCTCCGAGCTCGGAGCCAGATGCTGTTATGGCAGGTAGTCCTACGAGGGGCAGCTGGCATCGAATCCCCCCCGCTGGGAGAAAGGAGTTCCAGTGATGGGCCTTAGCTGGTGATGGTGGTGGGGAGGTGGAGGGTAACGTTTCCTGTAATGCAGCAAGTAAGAAAACATGGGTCAATTTGACATATAAATACATTCCAAGATGTATGCCCATTGGTTGACAGAGAGATAGGTGATAATTGCAAAAGTGTGACCATTGGTTAAACAGCAAGTGTGAGGAATGCGCATTATTGTGCCTTGCTTATAGGGTATATAAGGTAATATATGTGAATTACATTCTGCACGTGGCTAATATTGAAAGAGGAAGAGAGACTTGATGCTATGCAGATGATAACGTTTGTAAACACTTATGTACTTATGTATGCCACAATGCCTGTAGAATAGGAAACTATGTTCATTATATTATGCCTTACTGTATGAAGTTAAAGCGAGCTAGCCATTCTGACCAGCCTTACTGTATGAAGCTAAAGCGAGCTAGCCATTCAGACCAGCCTTACTGTATGAAGCTAAAGCGAGCTAGCCATTCAGACCAGCCTTACTGTATGAAGCTAAAGCGAGCTAGCCATTCAGACCAGCCTTACTGAATGAAGCTAAAGCGAGTTAGCCATTCAGACCAGCCTTACTGTATGAAGTTAAAGCGAGCTAGCCATTCAGACCAGCCTTACTGTATGAAGTTAAAGCGAGCTAGCCATTCAGACCAGCCTTACTGTATGAAGCTAAAGCGAGCTAGCCATTCAGACCAGCCTTACTGTATGAAGCTAAAGCGAGCTAGCCATTCAGACCAGCCTTACTGTATGAAGCTAAAGCGAGCTAGCCATTCAGACCAGCCTTACTGTATGAAGCTAAAGCGAGCTAGCCATTCAGACCAGCCTTACTGAATGAAGCTAAAGCGAGTTAGCCATTCAGACCAGCCTTACTGTATGAAGTTACAGCGAGCTAGCCATTCCGACCAGCCTTACTGTATGAAGTTAAAGCGAGCTAGCCATTCTGACCAGCCTTACTGTATGAAGTTACAGCGAACTAGCAATTCAGACCAGCCTTATTGTATGAAGTTACAGCGAACTAGCAATTCAGACCTGCCTTACTGTATGAAGTTACAGCGAGCTAGCCATTCCGACCAGCCTTACTGTATGAAGTTACAGCGAGCTAGCCAATCCGACCAGCCTTACTGTATGAAGTTACAGCGAGCTAGCCATTCCGACCAGCCTTACTGTATGAAGTTAAAGCGAGCTAGCCATTCCGACCAGCCTTACTGTATGAAGTTAAAGCGAGCTAGCCATTCCGACCAGCCTTACTGTATGAAGTTAAAGCGAGCTAGCCATTCCGACCAGCCTTACTGTATGAAGTTAAAGCGAGCTAGCCATTCCGACCAGCCTTACTGTATGAAGTTAAAGCGAGCTAGCCATTCTGACCAGCCTTACTGTATGAAGTTAAAGCGAGTTAGCCATTCAGACCAGCCTTACTGTATGAAGCTAAAGCGAGTTAGCCATTCAGACCAGCCTTACTGTATGAAGTTAAAGCGAGCTAGCCATTCCGACCAGCCTTACTGTATGAAGTTAAAGCGAGCTAGCCATTCCGACCAGCCTTACTGTATGAAGTTAAAGCGAGCTAGCCATTCTGACCAGCCTTACTGTATGAAGTTAAAGCGAGCTAGCCATTCAGACCAGCCTTACTGTATGAAGTTAAAGCGAGCTAGCCATTCCAACCAGCCTTACTACTGATTGAACCATTATAAACTACATTTGACTTTCGGAGCTCTGGATCACAGAACAAGGAGAGCATTAGTTTTATGTTCACTCTGGAACATAATTTGTATTGCTAGCCATGTAATTTAGTTATTAATGCATTGCCTTAGTACCCAAGCTCTTATTTCCATTAGTTCCAACTGCCATTTTCAAGTTGAGGGCTTTAGACTTTTAGACTTCTGGCCATTTGACCCAACTAGCCAATCATTGTGATCAGTGTGCTTTGAAATGCAACAAACCTCACCAAAGGGCTCATTCAAAATACTCAAAAGAGACTGAATGGGTGCTCAACTAAGGACCAAAGACCTTAAATCATGACTACAATTACCCAAAAGTCAATGATGCAACAACAACCAAAAATGACTCATTCACCTCCCTCAAATAAAATATTTCAATACTACATACATGTAGCTATGACACCATTGGTCTCCATTGGGTTGAAACATGAGTGGTTGCATTGGATCAACCTGCAAACTAGATACTATCTTGATGCATTCAACAAATTGGTGACCATCTGTCCTTGTATTCAGAGTGGGGTATGCTGTATTATATAACCTTTAAAGCTAATACCAGTCCAGATAGATGTAAAGAAAGACAGCCAACTTTTGATATGGAGTAGGAGTAAGCTATGTCTAACCACATTTATTAGGGCTGGTTGTTTTTCCTGTCACGTGAGTGCTGTCATCATGATGGCAATCACGTCCAATTGCAGCTTCAATCATGAAATCTTTAGAAGTCAGAGTGTTTTCACATTTTCTTAAATGAATTGACCGTTTTACAAAATAAATATTGAGCACAACTCCACTTGAATTTGAACAAGAACAATGAGGGGTGAAATCGTTACAGGAAATTCAATGATCGAAATGGAACAAAGACATTTTGTTGTTTCAATATCATGACATAAGAAGATAAATGGCAAATACTTCAATCAAATTGTATGATTAACCGTTTGTATTGCATTTCCCTCTCCTCATTGTTGTTTCACAATCTCTCCACTCTCTCTTCTCTCCGTTTCAACCCCGGAATGTTTATAATTAGTTCTACCCCACCACCAGCACCACTGCCTGTCACCCCCCCAACCCTATATTTCTGTTTCTCTTCATCACCCAATCCTCCTGTCCCTCTCTTTTCTCCCATCTCCATCCTATTTCTCTTCCAACCACCCCCTCACCCCCTCTCCATCTCCTCCTCCTCACCTTGCCCCCTCTTTCTCTCTCCCATTCTCACCCAGACCTCCTCGCCCCTCACTCCCTCTCTCGCTCTCTCACTCCATCCCCCACCCTCCCCCACCCCCCCCTCTCTCTTGTTGGTTTCCACAGCTGCAGAAAGTGAGGGGAGAGATGACCGACCAGAGAATTGGCCCTTCGGAGAGCGGCGGGCCATCCTGATGCTATTAGGCTCGTGGCTAATAATAGGCGTTTCAATCCGGGAGGAGATCAATCAGGGGGAATCATGGGGAATGTTCGGAGCAGCACTTTTACACATCAGCCCAGATGGATGAAATTACACTTGTCTGTTTTTAGTTGCATTACTCCCAAATTGGTTGTCTACTTTTTTTCTCTCACTTATTCTCTCTCTGCCTCTCCGTCCTTCCTCTCTCTCTTTCTTTCTCCACTCATTCATGTGTCACTGGGCTACTAAAAGGATTCAGGCGCAAAATTCCCTGTCATTTCTGTCTTGTCCTTTGCTTAGCCGCACTCTCTCGATTCTCTGTCACTTGCATATGGACTTAGCTGACATCACTTGAGGTCTCGTCTTATAGGTTGTTTTACTTCCAGTGATTTGGCTGGGTTAGGTGCAATGTTATTCTTTGTAAAAATGAACTTTTTAGTAAAAAATAAAATGATTTGCACAGTGAAAGGATAAGTATTGAATACCTGAATAATGAGTAACAAATATCCTTATTTCAGTACACATTTGAATGCAATATTGTGTCTATTCTACTACCACATATACTTACAATCTATTTGTGTAGGCCTGTGTAGAATGAAGACAAACTATTTTCAGACATGCTTTTTCTTTTAATAATATTACAGCTCCTGAAATGCATTGAATGTAATATTTAATATTTCAATCTAATTGTATTAAATCTAAATAAATATTTCAGAAAATAATGTGATACTCAGTTCTCTTTACTAAGACTGGGCATGTTGGGGCCGTGTGTTCTGTGGTTCTATACGTGAACAAAGACAACAGTGGGGCAATGGAAGCAGACTCTGAGGACTCTTGACTGGAACAAAGGACAACTCCAAAGGTACTATACATTATGCATACCAATGGTATAGACATAACAATGAAGATAGACCAATATCAGGTACACACAAAGATGGAGATCTACTGTATATTACTTCCTCTATCCCTGTAGAGGGAGAACAACTCTTGATATTCATGAGAGTGGAAGTATGCGTGCTATGCCATGTGTCATTTCCAGCCTCCCCATACTCCAACCTTTACAGAATGTTCAGTGGCAGCTCGGGGCAGTCAGAGAGGTGAAGTACTGAGGGCTCATTTGAAGGCAGTGCATAACAGCTATTTGTGTCACTGATTTCCACCTTTGAACGTTTGACAGCCTGAAATGTTTAGTGTTTACAATAGCTCCCTAGCAACTTGTCTTGAAGTTGACAATTTCCCCGCTGATATGTCTCTCTCCTTGTCAGCATTTTGATACTGATAACTTAAAGAAACTGAGCCGTTGCTTACTGTATATAAGGGGAAACGATAACTATAGCCTACCATAGTCACACCGGCATGACAATCCCGGTGAGAAGGCACTCCGTAAAGTAACTACCCTAAATAGGCTTGCAGGGGGGACGTTTTCCACCATTAGAAAATCAATAGCGGCCTTCTGTGTCGGGTCTCAATGCCTACAGAGAGAACCCCTGATTTGGAGATGTTCCTCTGTATCTGATTGCACAACACAGAGACAGAGATTTCTGCATCACTGAGAACACTGTCCACAGAAAGGGTCCTTTGACTGAAAGCTTCGGTGACCAGGGGGAGGAAATCATCGCCCTCTCAGAGAGTGTCTCCTTAGCAACGGGGAGAGAATTAACATTGACATCCTGACTTCCAAGCAAAACTAAGCTTCTGCTAGTTGAGATTTCCTTGGTGAGCATAAGAAATGTTCAAAAAGCCGACATAAAAGCCACACATGTCTTCCATTTATATTGAAATGAGTTTTATCTCTGTTGTGTGCTGGAGTGAATACAGAGAGTCTTAATGTATTTTGCTGGTTTTACTGTGTCTCACATTTCCCCAGCTCTCCTCTGTGACTCCGTGTTTGCCTCCCACTGCGGTAAACACGACATCGCTATGATAGTGAATGCATTTCAGAGAGCTCAAAACACCACCGCTGGTGAGACGACACTCCTTATCTCACAGACCACACGCACACACGCGTGCGCGCACACACACACGCATGCACTCACACACGACAGCAGCATTTCCCAGGGCCTCTGAGGCATCCTGGTCTCCTACTGTTGCAGGGGCTTATTCTGTCATCACCAGGCAGGAAATAGGGCGGGCGGCCGTCTGCCTGGGGTGAGCTTTGGCAGCGCAGACCAGAAGCGAGCTGTTTTGGTTAATAAAAATGAAGCACAAATTGTGTGTTGCTTGTAGGCACTATGCAAAGGAAGAACAGCGAGGTGCTTCCTCCCATTAAGATCTAGGCAACCAGGCAGGGAGAATAGTGTGGAAGGTAGCTAAAGTAACTGTGGAGACATTAAAAAGTAATGAGGAAACATGGAGAAGAGGGTCAGAGGTCATCGCTTGGCTCCAGAGGCCTGGCGGCGGAAAGCTTTCAACAGCGTTACACGATGGGCTTGTCCTCCTCATTTGAAGTGTGAGGGAGAGATGGAGGTCAACAATGTTACACATAGCAACAGTTGCTAAGACTAGCTATGAGAGAGGCTTATTCAGTTTTTGTAATATGCACAGTTACTGCTATATCACCTGAAGTAGTATGAATAGGTGGATAGAACTAATATGTCTGTTTTGTAAATCAATTATCATCACATTCGTGACAATTTCACATAATTTTCTAATTATCATGATATGCCCCAAACTTGAAGACTATGGAGATACTGTTGTTGACTAAGGGTTTGATAATCTAAATCTTAATCTGGATAATGATTTAGCGTATCATGCATGGTCATGAAATGATTAAAACAAAGTGAAACTGATATTTTGAATTTGAGGCATAGGCTTTATGTAAAATAGATCCTGCCAAACATGTAATAATGCTGCACCCCAAAAGAATCTGACATAAAAAGCTAAATCCATACTACCTTTCACTTTCATGGCCTTGGCCCTATACATCCAAACAATCCTACCCACAATCCATCACACAGCTCATAATTGATCTAATTGAGACGCTCAAACCCAATCAAACACAAGCATCATTCAGCAGCACATCCTCCTCAGCATGTGGAGAATCGACAGAGACACACCTAACATCAGTGAGAAGCCAACCCTCCAGTGGCTGATGCCTCCTCCAGCCATCACATGTCATGATGCACTGCTCCAGAAGATGAGGATGAACGTTCTAGAACCACTCAGTCCCTCCTCAGAACCCTCCCTCTGGCATTCAGCTATTGATGAGGCTCTATGGAGTCACCTAATGGAATGTCATGGCAACAACACCTGGTAAGAGTTCATCCAACCAACCCCTTCTCTTCTCCTCCTCCACCCCCCTACTACCCCTCGCCTCCCCCACAGAGATAACTGAAAACGCTGGAACATATTTCCCTGAGACAGAAAGCTTTCCCTGTGAACAAATCATGTGTACGAGTCAGTCTAAATTAAGTGAAGTTTATGAGTTGCGGTCAGAAACATTTTCTCTCTCTCTATTTCTCTTTCTCTCTCTTTTTTATCTTCTGCACAAAAACGGCAGCCAACATTTCTTTCCGCCATAGGGTTGGTTAGTTATTATAGAAAGCCATTTCCCCCCCCACATTGAATAGTCAATTAAGGGCGGCCGGTAGACCAGTAATCTGCAGCTCTCTGAAGAATGGAACGAGCGCCACCCAGGCCAAAACAAACCTGATGTGTCCCTTTGCCATTTGTCCATCTTGTCTTCTCAATAATATGTTTATTAGCCTTCTGTGCTGAATAAATCTACTGAAGCGTGGCCTGCTGCACTTGTGGTATTAATGAATCAACAAAAGACCCAGAGGAGGGGGAGGGTTCACCCACATCCTATCAGAATCAGATGCTTCATAAACCTGCAGACTGAATCTTTGTTTGATGTAGAGTTGACCATCAATCAAATCCATTGATGAAGTACTGGAGTTGGGAGTGTTTCATTTTGGAGCCCGACCATAATACTTCTTCTGGATTTGCTGCCAGACAAGAACAGTGTTAATAGTTGTAAGATACAGTAGCTGAGTACATACTGTATTGTTCTGATAACAGCTTCGATTAAAACTAGCACTTGAGAACTGGATCAACTGGTGACAGCTAGCCTCCTGAGGGACCAATCAGCAACATCTCAGGGACCAGGGGTAGTCCAAGGGACCAGAGGTAGTCCAAGGACCAGAGGTAGTCCAAGGGACCAGGGGTAGTCCAAGGGACCAGAGGTAGTCCAAGGGACCAGAGGTAGTCCAAGGGACCAGGGGTAGTCCAAGGGACCAGAGGTAGTCCAAGGGACCAAAGGTAGTCCAAGGGACCAGGGGTAGTCCAAAGACCAGAGGTAGTCCAAGGGACCAGAGGTAGTCCAAGGGACCAGAGGCAGTCCAAGGGACCAGGGGTAGTCCAAGGACCAGAGGTAGTCCAAGGGACCAGAGGTAGTCCAAGGGACCAGGGGTAGTCCAAAGACCAGAGGTAGTCCAAGGGACCAGAGGTAGTCTAAGGACCAGAGGTAGTCCAAGGGACCAGGGGTAGTCCAAAGACCAGAGGTAGTCCAAGGGACCAGAGGTAGTCCAAGGGACCAGAGGCAGTCCAAGGGACCAGGGGTAGTCCAAAGACCAGAGGTAGTCCAAGGGACCAGGGGTAGTCCAAGGGACCAGAGGTAGTCCAAGGACCAGAGGTAGTCCAAGGCCCAGAGGTAGTCCAAAGACCAGGGGTAGTCCAAGGGACCAGAGGTAGTCCAAGGGACCAGAGGCAGTCCAAGGGACCAGGGGTAGTCCAAAGACCAGAGGTAGTCCAAGGGACCAGGGGTAGTCCAAGGGACCAGAGGTAGTCCAAGGACCAGAGGTAGTCCAAGGACCAGAGGTAGTCCAAAGACCAGAGGTAGTCCAAGGGACCAGAGGTAGTCCAAGGACCAGAGGTAGTCCAAGGCCCAGAGGTAGTCCAAAGACCAGGGGTAGTCCAAGGGACCAGAGGTAGTCCAAGGACCAGAGGTAGTCCAAAGACCAGGGGTAGTCCAAGGACCAGAGGTAGTCCAAGGACCAGAGGTAGTCCAAGGACCAGGGGTTGAGGGGCACTGACTACTAATTATGATGATTCTGGCTGCCTTCTGTCCTATATTTCTCCTTAGTCCATCTTCTTATCGCTCTCTTTTTGTCTCTCTCTCATCTCTCTTTCTCTCTGGATAACCTTATTGTCCCCTTCTGACTGGGTCTCCAGGCAGGTGAGTGAGGAGTGGGATTAAGTTGCTCCTAGACCCTGATCTTGGATCAGTTTTGCATTTCCCCCGAACCTAACCATAACCATTTGTGGAGGAAATGCAAAACTGACCCAAGATTAGGATCTAGGAGCAACTTCATCCCACTCCACACTCACCTGACTGGAGCCCAGACAGAAGGGGACAATAAGGTAATCGGTTAGGATTGGGGGAGGGGAAGCTGATCCTAGAACTGTACCAAGAGGAAACTTTACCTCAGAGCGGTGAGCGCTGCTATGGGAGGAGCCGCTTGGGTAGTGGTCTAGTCTGGACTGAAAACGTGTGTAAAGAAAGAGACAGTAGCCAGCCAAAAGAAAGTTGAACAGTTGTTTCCAGGCCTGGAGCGGCTGAGTGGACTAATAGAGTGCTAAGTGCTGTGAGAGAAAGCTCTGTGTTAATGCACCAGTATCAGTTTCACCTGGATTTAATGCAAGAGACATTTGAAATATCTAAACTTAATTTAATGCACACCCATTCACCCATTCACCCATGGTAGACAATAGAGTGTAGAAATCGGACCAATGAGAATGAATCGGGGGCTGGGAATGTCCTGGCCACTTGACCTGACTAAGAAAAACTTCAGTTAAAGGCTATAACTAAAGCCAAGAGTCTTTCTTGGTCTGATCACATGGTCAGGAGAAACATCAGACCATGAGAGTGACATACAGTATCTTGATGCAACTTCCAAAAACAAGTCCAAGAAACAGAGAGAAAACCACGAAGCCTTGTGTTAACCAAGGAAAGCACAATAGGCATGACGGCCTTAGTTGGTAGCAGACTATTTTCTAAGTCCCCTGCTGATTCGGCCTGTTCATAAATACAGCAGCTATCAAGAACTGGTTTAGCACCCTGTGATTAGTGGGCAGGTCCATGTTATGGTTTGGTCAAGCCCTTCTTCTCCATGTCTCAGGGTCTGGCATCAACGACAACACTCTTTTTGTCACTCAAAACAAATAGAAGGAGCGCAAGGCCGCAAGGCTACCATTTCTGCTGCGCAGAGAACTTTCAAGCTACCGGCTCTTGCTAATTCAACTTAAAGAGGAAGGGTCTGAGGCTTTAGGTGGCGAAGTGTCATAAATCATATTTTAGACTGTGTGAGGAATTCTGTTTTTATGGATTTCTGTTAGGATTATTGACCAACACAGACGGAGCCCTTTAAGATTTTTTTTTTTTTTAATCGCTCAAATGTCTCCAGTGAAGTTTGCAGCAGTCAGCAGCAAATTATTTATTCTAAATGAAGAGAGCTTTAGGACATATAGCTGGGTGGAGATTTAAATTGAGCTGTGGCTGCATTATACTGTGGCTCATAAAAAGCTAAGAAAAGCCATACATTTAATAACGTAATAGAGCTTTTTCTAATTTGTATATACTGTATATACTGAAGGTAATCATGCTGCTTTTGCCATGATGACATTTATGCATTTACACTCATTAACACTGTGTGGAAAATATGTGCTTTATGTGCTTTGAAGGCCACGGCGCTGTGCTGATGACAACAATGTTACTAAAATTAAACCATTATGTCATAGTATCTTAAAATAAACTTGAAACTCAAGTAGAAGAGGCTATTTGAATGGAATGGATGCACAGTAACTTGGACACAAGTGCCACGGTTTGTCTAAAGACCACACTCTTAGAAAAAATGGTTCCAAATGGGTTATTCATCTTTCCCCGTAGGAGAACCCTTTTTAGTTTCAGGTGGAAACCTTTTTGGTTCCAGGTAGAACCCCTTTGGGTTCCATGTAGAACCCCCTGTGGAAAGGGTTCTACATGGAACCCAAAATGTTTCTACCTACAACCAAAAGGGTTCTACCTGGAACCAGAAAGGTTTCTACCTGGAACCAAAATGGTTCTAACTGGAAGCAAAAATGGTTATTCAAAAGGTTCTCCTATGGGGACAGCCAAGGACCCTTTCAGGTTCTAGATAGCACCTTTTTTTCCTAATAGTGTCCATGACCCTTCTTGGTATATTGGCATCCAATATAGTGATAATGTGTAGGGTTATATAGCAATGAAACACATTTACAACTTAAGTATTTAGTTAATTCATGACTTTAGTATTGAGTTAATGCATGACTTTAGTATTGAGTTAATTCATGACTTTAGTATTGAGTTAATT